>NW_021319187.1:324171-407467 GCF_001605985.2 Dendrobium catenatum
CTTGTGCTTGTTCCTGGCTGGTTCCGTGGCTTTATTCATTGGAATTTTGATGTGGCTCTTGGGATTTCAGCGGGGAAGGTTCTTGGCCTTTCATTTCTATATGGGAATTTGGGAACTTTTGGCTGTTATGTTTCCCCTCTATGGCCTATATATATGAGATGATGTTGTAAAGTGTTATAAGTTTAAGTTTATGTAAGTTTATGTAAGTGATTTTTGGAGATAAAACCTGCGGGTTTGTTGTTTGGAAAAGCTTGCGAGCTTTGTCCATTCCCTCTTCCACCTTCGGAAATCCTGCGGGCTCTTTCCAATCTTCGTCTCGTCTTCTAATCTCTTTCTTCTCTCCATAGTAATCATTCCATTGTATCCTTCTTCTCTTGGAAAGCAACTTTAGGTGTCTTGTAAGAGTCATTTGTAAGAGATTTGAGTCGTTTGTAAGTGTTCAAGTTGTAATAGTTTTTATAATATTAAAATTGTGTTTTGTTTTGTTTAATTTGTCTAATTATTATAAGTTTTGTAAGTTCTTTTATCTCTTTTGTGATAAAAAATTTGGGTCCCTCTCCCAAATTTTTGATTGCATCAGAAACCATGACTGGGCTTTTCTTTCGGAAATGATGTTGCTCCGAAGTATGTATAACTTGATCCATATTTCATCGATAATTTTTTGGTCTATCTGAATGATGAGGTGCGAACCTAGTAAATATTGCATCCAGCTAGCTATATCCTTCGTGATAGCGAACATCTTGTAACGTAAGTTGAGGATTGTTGCATTTTTCTGGTTGAGCTTCTTACCATCGAAAGTGATTGAGTTGGAGTCTTGAATAACACCGATGTCGATGTCAGTGATGTCTGTGTTAATGGCAAAAGATTTGATGAAATATGGTAGTGTTAACATTGGTGTTGTGAACCTTTGTTTGAGTGTAGCAATGGTTTTTTCTGTGCAGTCATCCTTTGGAATTGGTCATGTTGAAAGATGGTTATGAGAGGTCTTGTGATGCTTGCAAAGCCACACTTTTTTTTTTTTTTTAATATCAGCTGGCTAGGCCCAAGAAGTTACAAAGAGCCTTGACCATGCGTTGGGCTAGTGAGGAATGTCCTTAATTATTTTATTGTGTGGTTGAACTTCTGCTAATTAAACGGTGTCTCAAATATTCAATATGTGTTTGTCCGAAGAGACATTTAAATTTCTTAAGATGGAATGCATTTTCTCAAAGGCAGCTGAAAACCAAAGACATTTAAATAAAATTGAATAATAAAAATGGTTTGTTTGGCAAATAAGTTCATCTACTTAGCGGGGACATGAGAGAGTTCAGGGGAAAAAGAATGTGAAGTCGTCTCTGGTGTGCTGTTTGGAGGATTTAGTGCCAACAATTTAAAGCAAGGCAATGGAACAATTAGAGGCTTGCTTCAGCAATTGCTCAAATGGAATTGGATTTAGTTCAATTAATGTATTCCTCTGCAATATGCGTTGGCTAACTTGTTATATAAAACTCATGGCGAGAGTTTTGTAATCGGTAAGGATAGCACCAAGTTGCCTTAGCTATGCCTAAGATGACATCCGCTTCTTGAATTGACAGGAAAGTGAATGTGTGTGGGCTTCGAAAATTCATGTGTAGCTCTACTAAGAGAGTTTTGGGTGTTCAGGTAAAATTTTCATAAGACAATTTGGGTTGTAGGTAAGGCACTACCCTGATATTTCACCCTTATTTTGTGAAGACTTTGATATCTGATTTCAAGTTTATTATAGGCTTAAGCCCATATGGTTAATTAACCCTCTCGGTGATGGTAGAACTTTCAATTAAGGCTACTCATTAGACACTAAGTGCTTAGTGTGTAGTAGCTGCAAATTTGGCTTAGAATTGAGAAATTTACCACCTTAAACTTAATATTGATGGTGGGGGAAATGGTGATGAACTCGATCAAGATCTTATAGTTTCGTTGTCTCGACTTTTCATGGTGGTCTATTTTGTTAGAGGAGGTAGTCCCTAATCTAACCAAATGATTATTGTCGACAGCCATGGATTGCGTTGTCTAAGAAGATTTTATAGACGTAGGGTGAATGTTTGTCTAAGGGGCTGAATTTAAGTTGGCCTTAGCTAAAGTATATTACATGATTCACTAATCAAGAGCTTTTGAGCCATTGGGGAACTTATAAGCTCTACCCATGATCGTAATTTAATGGTGTCATTTTGCAACTAAATCACTTGATCAGAGGGTCTCCGTCATAACTATTTATTTGTGGTGTCGTTTGATTGCAAAATCATTGGTTAGAAGATATGCGTCATATTCTTATTGGCGAGAGATTATTTGAGAGTGACACAACGAGAAGGTTGACATGACATTGACTCTTTGTGGCTAAGTTTATTTTTTAATTTAACGCCTTGATTTCACTTGAACATAATAAATTTTATGATGATTTTTGAATTTTTGTTGGCATTTTAAAACCCAAATGATTTTGCTTTGAGGTTTGAGGGCATTTTGAGGACAGGGTATGCTTCCATGGACATTGATTTTCAACACGACCATATCTAAGGTTTCTTAAGATTTTTATTTTGCTATTATGAACCTTTTTGCCTTTGCCAACTTCATTGCGGAGGATCAAGTCTATGATTATCACTTGCAGTTACATTTTGTAGATTGCATTTGAAAGTGGATTTAATTTCTTGATGACATTGAAGGTCTAATATAAATGTAAAACAAAACATATTGTCATTTCAGATTTGTTATGCAGATGTTTGTTATGGGTTTAAGTTCTGTTAACTCTAGTCCTTATGAGTATCATACTTAAAATGTGAGTCTTACAACCCTTCCCTATAAGTATGACAACCATTCAAGAACCTTGGTATCAAAAACAGCCAAGAACAAGGACAAGTTCAACAAACAGCAGATTTTTATTGATAAAAGAAGAAATATGAACAAGCAAGATACAATGGTCCTCTTTTCAGAGGAGGACCGTCTCTCCCAAACCCTAGACGCTGCTAGGATTCCTCACAAAAATAGTGGATACCAAACACTCATAAAATTTTGCATACAAAACATAACATAAATATTACTACTTATAACAAACAATAAACAATAAATTTCAAAACAACACTCCCCAATTCACTCTCAAATCAGCCCCCAAATCATCCCCAAATTTATCATTTTTAATTAGGAAACATCTCCTAATTAATTCATTCCAAATCAGAATTCAAATTAGATCTCTTGCCATAATAATTCCCTCCTGATTGTAATTAAAATTTATAGAAATAATTTTTCTTTGATTAAGAACTTTCCAAAATAGCTTCCTCTTGATTAGAAAACTTCCTAATTCTCTTCGAATCAAATCAGTCAGCCCATCAATACTTCCCTCCCAAAGTGTCATATTGTCCCCAAGGTGGAATGAAAGAAACTGCTACTGAAACACTGGACTTAAAAAGGGACTATCAATGGGTCGAATGATCCCTGCCTCCAACTTCTCCCTGATTAATCTTTCGATCTCATCCTTCTGGAGTTGGGGAGAACGGTATGGATGAAAACTAATATGTGAGACTCTATCATTCAAAATGATAGCATGCTCGAGTTCCTGAGGAGGTGTTAGACCGATCCAACCGATCACGCGGGACAGGCCTAGGCACGAACGAGGCGAAACGCCTCCGCCTTTTGCTTCAGCCCATGCACCGCAGGAACTAACAGAGCATTTTAGGAAGGCTTTTTGAGGGATTTGGAAGGGAAATTTGAATGTAGAGATTGTTTAGGGATTTCCTTTTGATTTGTATACATTAAATACTTTGTTTTCCTAGGGTTAGGGCATCTTGAATTTGGCTGAAATTTGAGATCTTTTAGATTTAAGTTTTCCTTTGGGATCTAGCGTTGTCTAGAGATTTGGGAGAGATTGATCCTCCTCTTGAATAAAGGATCAATTGTATCTTGTTATTTTTCGTTTCCCTTTTATCAAATAATACAAAATATCTACTATTTTTCTGGTTTTGTGTGAATTTTGGTAGAGAAAGCTCGTTGTTTTCCGAAGATTGATAGGAAATACTTGAGATCTATAAGTGTTTCCTATCAAGTTGGTATCAGAGCAATTCTTGGGATCGTTGGTGGGTTGTTTTTGCAAATTCCAGCAACTGTTCTTGGATTGCTAAAGAAGGAAAGTGCTTTTTTTAAAAGGAAAAATCCAGATTTTTGTGTCTACAAAAATTCGGAGAATGATGGAGGCCAAAGAAGTGGATGCTTTGGAGGAGAGATTGGAAGGAAAGATGAACCAAATCAAAACCACAGTCGAGGACAAAATTTCTTCCATGGAAGGGCAAGTTGCGGACTTACGGGAGATGATGAAGAAGATATTAGAATTCCACAATCAATCGGCAGCTTCCGTGGCGAGAGGGCCAGAAGGAAAAAATACAAATTCTAAAATTTGTAAGGATGAAGAGGAGGTAGAGATGGTAGAGGGAGAATGGAGAAGACCCCATATAGAGCCTTTCCAGAGGGAGGATAGAGGGGATGGGTTTGGGGAAAGGCATGGGTATGGAGGGCAGGAGAAATGGGGCGCTGATGGGGAACGTAGGGAAGGAAATTATGGTTGCCGAGGGGTTGACTTTGAAGGGATGAGAGGGGAATCCGAAGGAGGTTTTGGGCATGAAAGGGGAAGGGAAGATCGGGAGACTTGGGGGAGGGGGGGCGGGGGGTCGAACACTTGGGAAAGGGGAAACTATGGAGGAATGAGGGGAAACGGGGGAGATCATAAGGTGAAGAAGTTAAAGATGCTTATCTTTGAGGGGGAGGATGCGTATGAGTGTATCTATAAGGTGGAGAGGTACTTTGTCGTTAATGGGCTAATGCAGGAGGAGAAGTTGACAGTAGCATACCTATGTTTGGATAGGAAGACGCTATCATGGTACCAATGGAGAGACCAGAGGAGACCTATTAGGAACTGGAGGGAATTTAAGGACGACATAATAGAACATTTCCAAATCGATCGGGAAGGAGATTTCTATGAGCAGTTTTTTTCTCTGGCACAGGAGGGATCAGTAGCAGACTTTCAGGATCGGTTTGAGCACTTGGTCATTAGGGTGGAGCGATTATCAGATATTGTTTTGGAAGAGAACTTCATGAAGGGGCTAAAGACATAGATCCGAGCGACAGTGAAGGTTTTGCTGCCTTGTGACTTAGAAGAGACAATGAAATTGACACAATTGGTGGAAAATCAGAAGAATCTAGAGAGTGGAGTCATGAGTGGCAGTTCAGGAGGCTCTTACATGATAACGAGTACCATTTAGTATCCAATGTCCGGCATCAGGAGGATTTCATGAGATCACCAGGAAGAAGCCAATAGGAGGGAGTGGAGAAAATATTAAGAGACTGACTGAGAAGGAGATACATGAGAAGAGGGCAAATGGGTTATGTTTTCGATGTGATGAGAATGATACTCCAGGGCACAGGTGTAGGGATCAAACTCTTCAGTTTCTCACCGTCTGTGATGATGAGGAAACTGAGGAGGGAGATGAGAGAGAGATGGATGACAAGCTGCATCTGGATGTGGCGGAGGTCTCCCTGAATTTAGTCGTAGAATTCACTTTGAATTATATGATGAAGGTAAAGGGGGAAATAACAGGCATGGAGGTGGTAGTTTTTTTTGACAGCGGGGTTACCCATAATTTCATTTTCACTCAGGTTGTCAACCAACTGGGAGTGGAATTGGTGGACACCAGTTATTATGGGGTGATGATGAGTACAAGGAATGTGGAGAAATGCCAGGGGATCTGTAGAGGAGTGGTCTTGACTATCCAGGGGATTTAAGTAAGGGAGGATTTTCTTCCACTAGAGTTAGGAAGTACTAATGTCATCCTGGGGATGAAGTGGTTGCAAACCTTGGGGGAAACCAAGGACAATTGGGGAGCACTCACGATGAAATTAATGGTGGATGGGAGAAAGGTGGTTATACGGGAAGATGCAGAGCTATCCAAAGCCATGATATCACTTAAGATCATGATTAGGAGCCTACAAGAGGTGGGGGAAGATTATCTGGTGGGACTACACAAGCTGGATGTGATCAGGATGGAGGAGGGAGGGGATGTTTCTCTTTCAGTATAGCCTGATTCAACAATTTGGTAAGGATTTTCAGCCACCTCAAGGATGGCCACCTCCACGGGATCACGAGCATGTCTCCACCTTGAGGACAAGGTGGATCTTTGGGAGGGGAGTATTGTTAGATCAATCCAGCCGATCCACGCGGGACCGGCCCAGCACCTCCGCCTTCTGCTTCAACCGCACACACCGTAGGAACTAACGGAGCATTTTAGGAAGGATTTTTGAGGGATTTGGGAGGGAAATTTGAATGTAGGTACTGTTTAGGGATTTCCTTTTGATTTTTATGCTTTAAATACTTTGTTTTCCTATGGTTAGGGCATCTTGAATTTAGCTGAAATTTGAGATTTTTAGATTTAGGTTTTCCTTTGGGCTTTAGCGGCGTCTAGAGATTTGGGAGAGATCGATCCTCCTCTCAAATAGAGGATCAATTGTATCTTGTTATTTTCCATTTCCCTTTTATCAAATAATACAAATTATTTACTGTCTTCCTGGTTTTGTGTGGATTTTGATAGAGAAAGCTCACTGTTTTCTAAAGATTGATAGGAAATACTTGAGATCTACAAGTGTTTCCTATCAGGAGGCTACCCTGAACTGGTTGGAAGACCTCTTGATACTGTTGTAGGAGTGGTTGAATCATGTATGGTGCTTCTATCTTCTTGCCATCTTCTTCTCCTTTCAAGCTCTGCAGCTCCACCAAAAATCCCACTTCTTCATCCTTTCCCCTTCTTGGAAGTAACTCCAAAGGTGACATCTCTTCTTCCCCCAAAATTTTCACCTCATGATCCTCCCTCATCAAACTTCTCCTGATCTCATTTCCCTTAGATTCGGTCAAGGGAATCCCGGTCAAATCTTGGTTATGATTAGCAATCTGAGTCGCGAGTGGAGTTTCGACCAAGGGAATCCTTGTCAAATTGTTATATTTCATTTGCATTTGATCCATACCTTGTATCGGCAGATCCCATTGTTTTTTCTCTATTAATAAAGTGTTACATTTGTCGCTATCATTGAATTTCACTTTCAATCCATGGTTTTGAGAGTTTTGAATGCAGTTGTGGAACTTTGTTGGTGCTCGTTGGCAAGCTACCAAGTTTTACTCTTGGTCATATACGAGCTATTAAGTTCAATGTTAGTCTTGCTTATGTTTAATTTTGTGGCACATTTCACATTTGAATGTTCATTTTTGTTCCCATTTGTGATATTATATTTTTTATTTTCATTCATTTTATTTTTACAATCGTATGTGTAGTCCATAAAGTTATTTTGATTGTTCTATTTGAGTTCTTTGCAATTATGATTTACTAGAAATTTTGGCAGCCAGTTAACATTTCTCAAGCATAAGAGGCTGCAAGGATTCTGAGTCTGCCAATCACGTCAAGAAAAGCTTGCATGATTTTTATTGTAAGAAATTGTAGAGGGAGATCTTCTATCCCACCATGCCAAAAAAGACATGTATGGATTTTCATGTTCTTGCGTGAAATATGTAATATTTTCCTGTGACGTTCGAACAACCCATACGGTTAAATTTGAGTTTCCTTATTGTGCTTAAAAAAATACGAACATAGCTTATATCACGCTCCATAATCTAAATTGAAAGAATTATATCACTCGTCTTCTAGCAATATTAATCAAAGCTACTAATATCATCAAGAGAAAATAAGACAAAGAAAAACATTAATATGTTATGATTGATCCAATATCTATACATTGATCTATAATAAAAAATATCATATGTAATAGTCAAGATATTTAACCAAAATAACCCATTATTAAATTACATCATGACCACAAAATGAAGAATTAACAAAAAAAAAATCTGAACTTACTGTCCATATCAATCACTCTACTAGTTCCTTACTCTTACCAGAAAATTTGAGAGAAACCCATAATGAGCACAAAAGTCCAGCGAACCACCAAAATCTATAGCTGAAATCAAAGCACAAAATAGAAATCGTATGCAAGAAATCATATCAATATAAACAGTAATCTATCATACAAATTCTTGTCATTTCTATATCAAGTGAATAAATCTTATCATATGTCATATATCATATGTCTTCAGTCATACACTATGTATTTGTATCAGTACAATACCAATCTTGCTGCATATCAATCATATTCTTGTATCAATCAATCAATCAATATATCTTATTGGTTAATCAATCTCATATGTTAATCAATCTCATCGGTCGATCAATCTGATTATCGTTCAGTCTCATTAGTCAATCAATCATATATCATGTGTCATGTGCCTTGTATCCTGCATCATGCATATCTTGTTTCTTGTATATCTTATATCTTATTATCTTTATAAATTATTTTTGTATCTTGTTATATCTTGTATCTTGAATATATTGTTCTTGTATCTTGTTATATCTTGTATTATATATATTTTATTTTTGTAGGGTTATATTTCAGTATCAATCTCTATCAGTTTATTCTTCAGTGTTCATATCATATCACCTTTCGTTGTCACATTTCAATACTTTGAGCTCCCCTATGTTGTTTACACATAATCAAAATTATTTTTTTAATCATGTTCATATTATGCTATTAAATGAATATCCATGTGCTTATCATTCTATATACCAACCCATAAAGCCTTAGTGATGTAGAACGGAAATCGCTTTGCTATGGCAGATGGACAAACTCCAAATGTCTCACAAAATCTGAAAATTTTCTTCATGTTTTTATTCAAAACCTGGGAAAAATTCTCAGGTTCCAGTAGATAAGGGTCTAGGGAAGATTGAAGGAGAAGCCTAGCCTTAATGGAGAAGAGAGACTGAGAAATGTGTCTCAGCTTTCCACAAAAAGTCTGAGAGAAAATTCTCAGATTTTAGTGGTTGGGAATAGAAAGCTGAAAGCAAAATCTGTTACAGGGTTTGGGAAATTTCAGCCTGCACTTGAAGAGAAAAGCTCAGGAGAAAATTCCCATCCACTCTTACGGGCTTGAGAAGGAAGTGGGGGAGAAAGAGGGAGGAACGGTGGCTTTGGAGAGGAGTAACTGATGGGATTTGTTTCCAAACAAGGGGTTTCCCTTTTGGAATAAATCAAGCAAAACACAAATTCAGCTAGGTGAGAGTTACGGGATTGAGGAAGTGAAATAGGAATTAATTAGAGATATGGGTGGAGGAGTCAGGAAACGAGCAGAGGAAATTTCAGCCAATTTAGATGAGGGGATATTGAGTACTTCCTAAGTGGGGAATATGGATTTGGAAATAAAATTCTATGATTTATTTGAGGAGGGGCCGGCATCATATATGTGGTGGGGGGAAATTAATGGGTCCATTAATACTTAATTAATAAGTCAAGATAGGAAAGAAATATTTGATCCTCTCTTGATTTAAAATTCAAATAAGAATTAATTCAAAAAGGTTTCCTAAAATAAGACATAAATATAGTAACTATTTGAAATTCAAATTGATTTGAATTAATTTAAATAATAGTTGCCAAATTTATGCAATCTAATTTAGGAAAGCATGAATGTCATGTGGGACGGTTGAGGTTGGATGGGTCTAATTTAATTTGGAGGGATTAATGACTCATCTCCTTGCAATTCAAATTTGAATTTTGAATTGGAGAGTTAAAACCTTCCAAATATGGATCAAACCCAAATAGGAAAGATTTCAAATTTGAAAATTGAAATCCAAAATTGTCATGGATTTTCCCTCTCGATTTTGCCAACCCAAATTGGAAGGAGGCATGGCCATGCGAGTATATATATATATATATATACCATTTAGTGTTTGGCGTTGTGATGCTACATACCATAGCACCACAATGCTACATGCAAAATACCAGGTTACTGTAGAATAGAGAAGAAAGCGCCGCTGTGTTTGCCGACATAGCGCTGCAGTGCTATAGTTCAAATTTTCATCCTAATTTATTTAATTTTTGTTGGTTATTGCATCTTATCCGTTGCATTGCAAGTGCCGCCTATGAGTTTTCTCATTGTTCTAAGAAAATTGTGCACAAATTTTGCTCATTTCATCAAATTCGTGGCAATCAAGATTTTAAGAGTTTTGAGGTTGCATCTTATACGTATGTGCTAGGTGTTGTCAACGAGTATGATAATGACAAAGAACTTATTGTGAGGAAAAATCCACAAACTCTCTCTCTTTTTTGTTGCTCACTATCTTCTCACTTTATATAAAGAGAGAGAGGAAGTTTGGCAATAAGATTAGAGCAAGGTCTAAAGAGGATTAAATTTTGTTAAATAACAACAGATTGCAACTTTAAATTCTTTAGAATCTTAATTCTCGTTTTTCCCTATTTTTAATTTCGACGAAAATTGCAATCCTTATGAACTTATCTTCCTTCCTCTTCATGGGTTGTAATTACTATTGATGCCTTCAACAATGAGCTCCCTTCATAGCTTCTTAGTTCCTTGGTGGTGTGTTGCCATAGGGTTAACAAATTTGGGTAGGAGCTAGAGTGGAGAAGAACGAGAAGGGGAGTTGTGACATGACATGTCATTGGTGACCCTAGCGGACAAAGCCAACAAAAGAAGCCTTCTAGGTTGAGGTTAGTGCCCAAGAAGGATCTAACTTAAATTCTTCAAACTCTTGAACTCTATCTTCTTCACACATTGCAGGTGTTGTAGATGTCTCGTCATTGCATTCTCCAACAAGCTCCCCTTGAAACTTCCTTCTATTATCGTCAATTGTTTTATGAAGTAAGAGATGTAGAAGGATGACTCGCACATCTTGCGAACTCCTCTTTTCTTTTACACACAACAATCCCATCAAGGCCTTCATTATTGAGCTTCTATCATGACTTTCCATTCATACGCAATTGGTCTCATTGATGTCTTCTTCGAAGAGCTCTTGTGCAACACTCCACTTCTTTGTCGTTGAGGTATTTTTTTTCATTGGAGCCGGATGGCAGAGAGGCACGACTAGGGTTAGGGGTTTAAACAAGTCAAGTTGAGCTCGAGTTTGAGCTAGTTCAAGCTTGGCTTGTCAAGTCAAAGATAAGCTCGAACTCGAGCTCGCGCTCAAGCTCATATAGTGAGCTCGAACTCGACTCACCTAAGTCGCCTAGAGCTCGTCTCACTCGTAAGCTTGCCTCACCGGAGAAGTTGGAACGTATGGTCGTAAGAGTTACAGTGGGCTTGGCTCCCCGGAGAAGGAGATTGGGAGTCGAATTTTGGATTCGTTGACGAGCTCACCCATTGGAGAATAAGAGCGTTGAAGATGAAAAATATGTTTTTTTATCGAGAGAAGAGAAGAGCAGGTTTTCTAGAAAAATAATTAATGATTTATTTTTTGAAATAACAACACCAACTGACATCTTTCCCAAAAAAAGGTGTTGGAAGGTGTAGTTTGCATTAATTGCAATTAAAGTTGTGTATTTTTTTGGCTAAATTAGAAACAACATATTTATTTATTTTTTAAATACAAGTTTTTTTTTTTTTTTATAAATATTTGATTAAACGAGTTGAGCTCGTGAGCCGACAAGCTGAGCCCCTTCAAACTCAAACTCAAGCTAGAAGCTCTACTCCAGCTCATAAGCTGGCTTAGCTCACTTACACTTCTAGCTAGGGTAATGGAGAGCGAGGGCTAGGCTAGGATGGAACTTCATGTTGATAAGATGCGTGCTACAGTATGACGCGAGATTTCAGGTGTTCGACGAAGGTATAGGAGGATATGATTTTAGTTTTTTTTAACTTAATTCTATTTGATTTAAAAATGATAATAAATTATTAATTTACTCGATGCAATTTCACTTGCTCACATATTTTAAATTCATGTTGTCATTGCTTTTTGAAATTTATGGTGCGATGACCTAAGAATTATGGGTGTCGTTTTGATCTATTTGTGATATCCTGGATGTGCCGGTGTGGTCCATTTTGTGAAACAGACAATATGCATGATTCATTTTGAGTTGAATTTGCTAATGCGGTGTTCGCCAACCATCATTTTAATCATGTTCGATATGATTGAGTTATTTATCAGGCCTTGAATTCAACATTGTGTTTCTTGAGTGATATCATGGTATCAAAACTTTTGTTATTACGTTCCAATTGCTCACCATTTTTAACCAGCATGTTGATGGTTGGCGTGTTAGTTAGTGGTAACTTTAGAAACTCCTCAAAGAACCATCGAATAAAATTATGTGTTAAAGCGCTATCTATTAAGACTTGGCTATGGTGCCTGCGAGAAGACTTGTAACTCGAAAAATATTGTGAGGTGTGCTCACCATCCAAAGCATCTAGGCTGATTTATGGAAGATGCAAGTCTTGCGTTGATGATGGCTTGTAGCGTTGTTCAATTGTGGCATTGTTTTCTTTGAGATCATTGGCGGAGGATGGATCCTCTAAATAAGCAGGGCAAGTATCTATCCTTTGTTAACATGGCTCCGATGGAATTCCTTACCACAGCTATAGCTTAGACTTTTATCATGGTGATCATGAAGCTCAATTAGGCATGGTTTTCTGATGGAAATAGTGGTTTGGTGGGAAGGGTTTTTGCTAGCCTTTGTAATAAAGGAAGAAGTGAGGATGGTTTTGCTGTTCGCAGGTTGACCAATGAGAGATGAGTAGGATGGCCATCTGGAGCTTATCCCCAATAAGCTTTAACTAATTCAATAGCTTGATCAAGACATGTGGGTCGGCGTATTCAAACCACTTTGCAACTTCTAAGTTCCAATCCAATTCAAAATAGCTTGTAGGAGGCTTAATCCGTGCTAGTAATTTGATTTGAAAGTTTTTCAAATTGAAGTTGGTAAGTACTTAACTGTAGAGGTTTGTTGAAGTTTTGCAAGTTCACCTTCAAGATCATGATATTTTGAAAAGATCTAATCAATTACAGAGGGCTGTCAGAAATTCAGGCCAAAATTTAAGACATTTAATTTTTAAGTACCATAATTTTGCTAGTCTGTCCATATGTAATCACATCAAAGCGAGTTTGTCAATGCGGAGAGTTTGTGAAAGCCAAAGTATTGCTCTATTTTATGTATCTAGGTTTCGAGGTTGTGGCTGGCTAAGCGCTGCATAGCGAAGCACATTGATTTGAAGGGTAGATTAGCGATGCACATTGATTTGAATAGATTAGCATTGATAAGATCCTTCATACTGGAATTGTAGTGGACGGTTGGCTATTGCTGAGTTTGTAGGGGTTGAGTTTGTGCGGAGGATGTTGTTTCCTATTTTACCTACTTCAATGTAAGGCCGAGCTAATTACACAAGGTTGCATTGATTATGGGGATTTAGGCTTCGTTTGGGATGACTTTCTTACTGCTTTTTAAAGCAGCTTTTTAGTATATAAATTAATTTTTTTGTATTAAAAAACTGTTTTAAGAAATAGTAATAAAACCATCCCAAACAAAGCCTTAATTGTCGATGGTGTTAAGGCAGTAAGCTGCATGTATGGTTGAGCAGTTTTTGTCTACCATTTTGGATGAAGCTAAAGGAAAGTGGAAATGCTGGGGATGGAAGGACGTTTAACAAGAGCACTAATAATAGCAAATAATGACAAATTCGTGGAATGCCGGCAACTCCAAGAGCATTTTACTATCATTTTAACTGTAGCCCAAAAATGCAGGGAAGGAAGGAGGTTTAGGAAGAAGAAGCTGAGTGTATTTTCATTGATTTATCCATTCACATGATTCAGCTTATTATACTTCATATCCTAACGATGGAAAATCATAACTCTTTCTTGGCTTGAAAGTATTATTTTCCAACCATTAATTCACTAGAATCAAGGTAAAAGCACCAAATTACTATTCACATTCATTCACCCATATATATATATATATCCCAGTTTTTTGGTAATCCTTGAGCCATACTGGTTTCTTGCACTTCCTCTGGTGTTGCTGCATCGCGGAGGTCACTGTTGGTTGGTTCAACCTCACATTCATATCAGTAGAGTTTATATTTCATAAGTAAATATGCCCGTAGAAAAGGGTTCCTGATTTTTTTGCTTTTTAGTCACGCAAAGACAATAAAGTGCCTTCTGTTTTTCTCTCCTCAGGTGATGTCTCCAAGTTTTTTTGTTTCTCTCTCATTTTCCACCCTATCGCAAATTTTATATGGATCTTCAGTTTTTCAGCATGAAAATCTGTTAAGATTACTTTTTCAGCTTAGAATTTGAATGCCAATCTTATTCAGTAACTTTTTCAATTTACAATCTATTGGAACTTGCTGCAGAAATTTATGCACTGTTTCTTTTAAATTGGCAAGAAGTTATTATGTACTACATATCTAGAGCAGAAGAATTTGCAGTTAGATTTTCACATTATTTAAAGCTCACAGTTGAACTTCTAGCTTGAACTACAGTGAAATATTAATCATGCTGTGTTTTGCAAATTTGTTCATTTATATGTAGCAATATCTTTCATTTCTTGAACCTCCCTCCATTTGGAATTCGTCAAACTCTGGCTGTTGCACTTTTCTTTTTTCTGTACCCATCTTTATACCTCACCATTCATTTGGTAGGTTCAAAAGAAAATTTACTTTTCTTTTGTTGCAGGAGTGGCCACTGCTTTTGCAGCAAGAGACATCCTTGGAAACATACTTAGTGGTCTTTCTTTGCAATTTTCAAAGCCCTTCTCACTTGGGGATTATATAAAGGTAAACTTGAAATCTATTATTGTGTGACTTGCATCATTCCTGTAATAGAGTTATCTCCATTTTATGTCATTTCAGTTTTTTTATTAAAGGCTTCTGAGCAGTTATCCATCCTTTCTTTGAGAAAATAAGTGGTTTTATGATTTATAGATTTAGAAAATTTTGTCTAAGTTTCTTCAAGTTATTTTGATTTCTTTACCTTTCAGGCTGGTTCAATTGAAGGGCAAGTGGTAGAAATGGGTCTGACAACCACATGTCTTATGAATCCTGAAAAGTTTCCTGTCATTGTTCCAAATTCTTTATTTTCCAGCCAGGTTTGCTGTATATTTTCTGGTTTTCTACTTTCCTTTCTCCTTTGATTTTCAGTTAGTGAATCTTCTTAACTTAGATGTTGTGATGTATATGTTTGTTTAAAATTTATTCAGCCTCTCATATAAGCACAATGAAGAAATTATACACCAAGTTCCTCATGTTGACCTCCACACATCCGCCAAATCAGTACGAGCAAAGGCGATGAAAGTGACGATCAACGAGCACGATCATCGACAAGCGCGACGTTTCACTAAACTATCCAAACAACCTCCGATCGTCAAACGGATCGTGCCGATGCAATAAGAGCGTCGAATTTAGTCAAGGGAGGACCCCTCACAGTTTAATTGAACAGAAGGTGGTCGAAATCATCAAATTACGGGTGCGATGTTGCGTGACATTGCCCGAATAATGTCCGTTCGCTAAACGAACTTCGTTGTTGTGTCCGGAACATTGATAATACCAAAAAAATGACTGTAATATCGCTTGGGAGCTTGCTAGAGTGAAAATGTGAATTTTGCACAGGTTTCGAGGCGAGAATCGCCTGCAGGATTAATCTATTCCCATTGCCTTTTAAATAAATTTTATAGTTTTTTTAGCCAAATCTCTCCTCAAATCTTGCTCAAATCCTTTGCAATTCGGCTGCCTATCCCTTGCAATTTGGCGCCATTTCTGAACAAGCCACTGTTGACCCCTACACTAAAGGCGTGCAAGAACAAGGCAAATTTGGTGACTTAAGTGACAGTTGGCAGGTGTGACACATCACTTAAGTGGTCAACCGTTTCCCCTGACCAATCGGCCCGATCTCCTCCCTGCTGCAAGCCTTCCGTGTCCGTCTCTTACAGCCGACCATGACCAGTCAACCAAGCACCCTGCCAATTCTCCAAGCCCCAACCGAGATCTTCCTTCCGTCTCAAACTTCCTGAACACAGTCATCACCTTCCGTCGGATTGAACGGTTTGACCTTCCTGTTCGAAGACCTACACGATCGCAAACCGAGCCCCTCTTCTGTCTACAAGCTGCTGTACCGAGACCATTTACCCTCCTCACTAGCAAACCTTACACCACTCCCTCTTCTCTGTTCATTCCACCAAATTATACTCACATAATACTACAACTAACTCCACTTCACAGCTAAACCAACCCATCTCCCAAAAAGTCAAACAACTACATCATTTCCTCTGTTTTCTCCCTCTAACAGTGGCTTTAATCTACACTCTCCTTTCTCTATATTATTATTATTATTATTATTATTACTTAAGAAAAATAAAAATAAAGGAGAAAAAATAAAAAGAAGAAAGAAGAAATCTCAAAAAGAAGAAGAAAGTGTTTCTGAAAAAATAGGAAAGAAATGAGAAAAAGAAATTTGCGTGCCTCAATCCTCGTGCACATTAATTTGTCCTGGTCGTTGTCCCGACATTGCCGCCGTTGCCTTGCTTGTCAAGGTATAATTATTTTAGAACTCAAAAAGCCCTCAAAATCTCATTTTCGGTGCTCGCAATGCTGTTGTGGAGGGTGGATGGGTTTTTACTTCAAGTGTTGGATGGTTTGATTTCAATTTTAAATATTTTTGGATTTTTGAATTTTTGGATGTTTGGGTTTTTTGAATGTTTGGGATGGCATTTGAAATTATTTGAATGGACCCCTCAAGTTGAGATTTTCATTCGACATCGACATCATCGGGGTGAAAGGGTCATTTCCATTTGAAAATATTTGCATTTTATGGATGAACATTGTCGACTCTGCGAGCTGTTGATAGAGGATTGAGTTTCATAGTCTTTATATGTTTGTTAGTGAATTCTAATTGTTATATAGGCCTTGAAGGCCTAATATGAATGTATTATGACAAATATACCGATTTCCGTAACCGTATATTTGTTTGATAGTTCAAACCCTGTCGACTCATATTGATCCGCATAGAAGGATCGGATTCGAACTTGAATTTACTTATTGGTCCGCGCATCATCCCTATGTGTCACGTGTGTACGCACAACACACTTGTTAGGGCCCATGCGGTGTTGGGGGCATTTTATAATTATACCTTATGGACTCCTTTTTACCTGCTTAGGAGGATCGAGTTCAAATTTAATAACCCGCATAGCGTCTCTAGACGTGTGTACCAATAACACGCTCGTCGGGGCCCATGCTGGTTGTATTATACATTGACCCCTATAGTGTACCTATGTGTATACAAACTATGGTGCACGTGCGGAGGTATTATAATAATATTTATAAACGCCTTCTGTCCGCTTGCATGAATGTTGCGGATCCGGTGGCGTGGCGTTGTAGACTACACCACGTCACCAGATTTGCAACCTTCGTACAAGCAGATAGAAGGCGTCCATAATCTACAACACCACGTCACCGGATCTGCAACCTTCGTATAAGTAGACAGAAGGCGTCCATAATCTATACAACGCCACGAAGAAATCTGTGGGCTCTGAAACTTCGGCTTCGGCCTCCGCCTGCTGATTGCTTTTTATTTGGCGAGGGAGTTTTAATGGAATAAGTTCCGAGGTAAATTTTGGAATGCAGATGGGTTTGTAGATAAGACACTACCCAGAGATTTCGCCCTCATTTTACGAGGACTTTATGATCTGAGTTTTGGTTTCCTATAGGCGCAAGCCTCTATAGTTAATTACCCCTCCCGATAATGAGAGAACTTTCGATTAAGGCTAGTCATCAATCAGATTCGTAGAGATATATATTATCTGACATATAGTAGCAGCACGTCGGGGGACCACTTATACATGCTTTTCATAGTGTGGTGGGAGAAAATCTGGTGCGATGCTTGCGGCGAGGCAGGTAGGTCCTGTACACGCTTTTCTTAGTGTGGCTAGGGATACTCCTAAGGAACATAACTTAAACTTGTAGGGAACTGAACTTGTAATCACAAGGAACTGCTCCTAATATTCATCATAAAAATGCAAATCACTAGATAACAAATTAAAAATACAAATGTAGAAGTAAGAACTTGTAATGAACATTAATGAGCAAACAAAAGTTTCATTGCATGCAAAGAACAATACATACACAAAGGAGAACAACGACCCGCACGTGAGTGTGAACCTGAACATAATGCTTGCACAAATACAATAACTTATTTGTGGGAGGGAGATTTGTAATGAACACACAAATGGGAGGCATGATGAGTGCAATGGATGTTATGTTGTGTTCATGAACGGAATGTAGAAGGTGCACAACAAATACAACACACTATTCAATATTAATATACAATCAAGCAAATTAAACCCTGCAAGCAGTAGAGGGATTTGACATGCAATGAATACATTGACATTCCTGCAATCAACGTCAATCCACTCATGAATGAATACAACAGTTCCTTGTGAACAACAGTCGGCATGCAACGAGTATGATAACAACTTCGCATAAACACGACTTGCTGTCTACGAAGAAAGGTAACAAACTTGTAATGCATGAAGATTTTAACAAGCAATGGTGACAATAAATAAGTTGTGAACGCAGTAGTCTCCCTATGTTCAACATTAGCCAGCTTGTTTAACATCAACCAGCTTACACAACTGCTTGTGAGCAATGACAACGGATAAATGTGGTCACCTACAAGCCATTGTAGGAAATCTGTCATGTACGTAGCAGTATGCATACGACGACACACATGCGATGGCTAACAACATATGGATATCTACTGATAACCTACAAGAAGATTTAACAAAGCTTGCAACGCATGATAACTTGCATGTAAGAAATCACGAGTGATCCGTAGCGCAGCATTACGACCCATTTACAAGAAAAATATATGTTTAATGTAGTCCACTTGCTTGCAACAACGGACAACTTTTGGACGTCTGCTGACGGCGTACTACCAACGAACAAATCCAACAAAGCTTGTAATGCACAATAGCTTGCTTGCAAGATGCAATGAGTGCCTGTGGAGCAACGCTTCGATTCACTTATAAGTAAAAGCTGAGAATCTATAGTAAAAATTGTGGATCACTAGTAAACTGAGGTAGCAAATTTGCGACATTAGGCTGTCATACTAGATAAATAAGCTCTCTTGCAAGCAATGGGTGAAAAGTTCCTGATGCATCATACATGTTTGCAAGCTGAAGTACACTCCCACAGGCTGAATATTGAAGAAAACGACATCATGCATAAGACAAAATAAGCAAAACCACATTGCTGAAGCACGACAACTGAAACCCAGCGTAGCGCTAAGTAACACCACCGAATCCGCAACGCTCGTACAAGCAAACAGGAGACATCTACAGGCATTTAAATTAAATATTATGCACACTCAAATATCAATCATTCGCACAGCTAATTAGTGTCAAACACTTTAAAATGTCCTCCCGCATGCAGTACAATAGGTAGAATGTTTCATTCAAGAATGACAGCCAATATTGCAAGATGCATCATGCTGTAGTAGTGCATCATACTAACATGAAAATGTATAAATAACATATGAATGTATTGTACATAAATGACTAAGATGCAAATATATATGTAAATGCACAACTATGCATACAAGTGTGAGAGTACACATGTAAATATGCAACCATGCGAGTATTCATGTACATGTGCATATACACATGCATATATATCATGCATACCCACTGCATATGTATGATTACCATACCTACATGTCATGCAAAATACATTCAAAAGCATATACTCGCATGGTCCCCAATGAGCGTGGTGTATACACACACGTGACGTCTGAGGATGTTGCATGTGTCAAGAAATGAACTTGAATTTGAGCCTGATCCTTTTATGTGAATAGATAGAAGTCGACGCGGCTCAAACATTCGAACAAATATACAGTCATGACGTCTACCGAGCTATTTGTTTTATACGTTCATATTAGGCCTTCAAAGTTTTTAACAAAAAAAAATTCACTAATAAAAACATAAAGCCGACAACGAACCCGCTCCTCTGTTGGCAAGTAGACAAAGTCGAAAAGATTTGACCAACAAAATTAAATTGCCTATATATACCTCGATGATGGCTATGTTTACAGAAGATTTCAACCGGAGGGGACCCCAAACATTCAAAATGCCTTCAAATTCTTATGAAATACATTTAATAATATAAATATTTAAATATGAATTAAAACAACAATATACTTAAAGCAAAAATACTCATCCATCATTCGTAACAGTTTGTCGATGTGGACAAATATGAAAATTACTTCTAACTCACAAAGAACGAATGTATGGTCGAGAATATTACTAGGATTCATTTTCAAACCATCTCCTGGCAGTAAGCACGTGGCACGTGTCATCTAACTATTGGTTTCTCCTCCAAATGGCATCACAGGAAACAGTTATGACTGAGACCCTTTGACTGGGTGGTTTTGCTGCCAAATGACACCATTAAATTACAGTCATGGTCAGAGCCCGTATGTTCCCCAACGACATTAAATCCTTAAGTAATGAATCAATATGATATAATTGATAAGGCACAAAGCCCTCTGTCAGCTAAGGTGGATTCAAATTTATCCTCATAGATAAATATTCACCCCCAGTTCCATAAGATACCTTTAAACGAAGTAACCCATGATTGTCGGCAAGGATCTTTCTGCCAGGTTGGGTCGACTACCTTGTCTTACTAATTAGATCAGGGATCATGATCACTAGAGATGATGGAACCATGAGATCTTGATCGGGTCTATCATCATTCCCCCCACCATCCGCTTTATGTACAAAGTGGCGAATTTCTGATCTTAAATATTAAATTTTCAAATCCCTAATCACGCTGCTACTATACGTCGGATACTAAGAATTTTTTTGACGACTAGCTTTAATTGAAAGTTCTCTCTAGTTATTGGGAGGGGTAATTAACTATAGGGGCTTGCGCCTATAGGAAACCTGAACTCAGGTCATAAAGTCCTTGCAAAATGTGGGCGGAATCTCTTGGTAATGTCTTATTCAAAACCCAATCTGCTTTTTGAAAATTTGCCTTGGAACATACTCGTTAAAACTCTTCTCGATGACCCGAAGAAAGAAAAATGGGCCGCGGGGAGGTCAGGGCATGAATTTTAGAAGCTCACAACCACGCTCCTATTTCTCATGTGACTTCCTCTCCATTTCATGCAGACAAGCTGATCTTCTTGCATATTTTGCTCTCTTATCTCCACCCAAACTCCCCTTCTTTACTCGACTACACAACCACAGCTCCTATTCCTCCAACCCATCGTAACTCCACATTTCTATTTGAAGACCCTGCCCTACTCACAAACAACCCGACTCAATCTCGTCGTCTGAAGGTTCTTCTCCTCACGATCCACACAGTTCGGACTCTGCAAGCTCTCAGCCGAACACTCCCCCTCCGTCCCCTCCAAGCTGCACACAGCCCGCCTCTAGCACCATACTCTTATTTTATACCATTTCCATATATACTTGATGATTGTGGTTGCGTTCATGGATTTAATCAAATGTTTTAGGAATTGGATTTATTTGATCATTCAAATCTAAATACCAGCTTTGCTTAAATGATCTCAAATATGTGATAAATTTTTAATGCAAGATCTTCTTTGGTAAATCATTGATTATGTGGGAGCCCTAATTCACACAGCGTTGATCGTTTAGTATGTTATATGCATCATAAGTTTTAATTGTTTTTATTAGATTGTTTACTTATAAAGCAACGTTGTGTGCCAAATTCGCATTGTTTAGCATCTTATTAAAGAAAAATAAAAAAAAATAACCACATTTTACAATGCATTGCAAGCATAATCTTTTTTATTTAAAGTTGCATCCACATCTAAAACTCTAGTCTTTATACATTCCTTGGTCACTTTGCTTGGTTACTCTTCATGTTGTGGTAATAGTATTATACATGTCACTGTAACAGCTTTCTCCATAACCGTGTGTTATGGTATTCTGGCTATGAATTAATTTGATGTGAAACAACCAATGGAATTGCAGGATCTTATTAAGAAATTTGTTTCCGTAATGAAATTATAACATTAATGATTCACTAAGTTTAGGATTTTCAGTTTTCGTAGTTATTGACTTGCCTCTAGCATGCGGTTATACATTAGATTAACAGAGCGATCCGAAATAATGACAAGAAAATAGTAAACAAATATGCGATTAACAATAATCCACTACTTAACAATTAGAACTTTCACCTTAGAGTTTCCCTCTCGATCATTCTTTGGAAGTAGGTTTAGCGGAGGACAAAAGTAAGCAAGCCCAGTGATGCCACTGCAAGACAGAGGATGCCAGAGATTTTGATCAACGGAGAGTTGGCCGGAGTTGGAGAGACAGGTGGTCGTCCTACAATCTTCCAATTTCCTGTAGGTTGTTGCTCTTCGATGACGTCTGCCAAGGTAAGAGAATATGCTCCACGTATTCTTCGACGGTGCCTTCGGACCCAAATCCGGGATCGAAGAACGGTGATTGAATGATGTCAACTTCCTCTTGAGAATCGTAAACTAATCCGTGATCAACTTCCGGATCCGCCATGCATTCTTGTCGGGTGATGAAAGGGAACCAATGTCAGGAAGAGGGGGAGGAGAGGTGGAAGTGGCGGTTTGGGAGGGGATGGGCTTTGCCGTGAGCTAGAGGGAGAGGGAGGGAGTGGGCCGTGAGGGTGGACGGGTTAGGGCTCGGGTGAGGATGATTAGGGGCGAGTGGAATGGGTGGAGGGAGGGAATAATCCTGAATTTAATTTCAGGTTTCCAAATAAAGAGAGGATTAATTTCAAATTCATAATTTTAAATTTGAAATTAGGCTAGGAGGGAAGGGGGATTAATGGTGTATTAATGGGAGAGAGAGAGAGGGTGGGGTGGCCGGCCATATAGGGAGGAAAGAGGGGCTTGGGATTTAAGTAAGTGGGGCCCATGGGTTAATAAATAAATTCTAATCAAATTTGATTTTAATTTCAGATTTGATTAAATTTAAAATAACTTTCCAATTTGGTTTAATATGAGAGGGAAAAGGGTTTGAATTTCAAAATAGGTTTAAATTCCCTTAATTGACTTTCCTAAGTAGAGAAAGACTAATTAGGAAAGTAATTTAATCAAGAAGAATTTGAAATTCAAAAACATTAGGGTCAATGGGGAGCCGGCGGCAAGGTTGGAGGCAAGGGGGGCGGCGGGCTGGTAGCCGGCCGTGGGAGCTGGGTGAGCCGCCGGTGGCTGGATCGGCCAGGAGGGGCCGGCGGTGAAGCTATGGGGGCCGGTGGGGAATTGGGAGGGTGGTGAGGCTTCGGTTAGGTAGGGAAGAGGAAGATAGGTGTAGGGGAAAGGGAAAATCTAGAACTACAAACCTCAAGTACCACCTCCACTAGAACTCACAAAGAAATCCTCAAGTACCACCTCCTCAAGAACTCACAAAGAGATCTTGAGAAATTTCAAGAACTCACAAAGAGATCAATAATAGAAAACTTCATTCATCAACATTATTAGCCAAGAATACAAAGACTAGGCCTCCAAAGCACAAAATATAAAAGACAAAAATACCCTCAGGGGCTGTTTGGTATCGGATTTATCGTGGGATTTAAGTCGGATTTAAGCTAAATCCAGCCAAACTGTTTTTGTGCGCGCGTTAAATCCCGGATTTACGGATTTACGGCTTAAATCCCGGATTTACTAAATCCCTCGGTTCGGTGGATTTAACATTTCAAAATCAAGATGCAACCCTAATCCCCTCATAACTCCCTATTAATACAATCTAAGTCAAATTAAAAGCAAAAGGACTTCCCTACCCTTCCTTCTCCCTCCAAAAACACTTATACCATGTTTGAATTGCAAGTGGACCCCACCCCAAGCCCCTTTCTCCCTTCCGCCTCTTCTCTGTGCCGCCTCCGCCTGAAGAAAACCCCGGACCGGCTGGGCCGGTCCAGGTTGGGCCGGTCCAGGCTGGACCGGCATAACAGAGGGAAAATTTAGAGAGCTCAAACCTCAATTACCACCTCCGCAAGAACTCACAAAGAAATCCTCAAGTACCACCTCCTCAAGAACTCACAAAGAGATCTAGGGAATTTTCACAAACTCACAAAGAGATCTAGGGAATTTTCACAAACTCACAAAGAGATCAACCATAGAAAATTTCATTCATCAACATTCGAAAAATAATACAAAGACTAGGCCTTTATATATAGGCCTCAAAAGCACAAAATGTAAAAGACAAATGCCCTCGGCTACAACATGACACAAATCCCTCATAGGGGTACAAATGGAAAACTGAAAAATAAATAAAAGAAATGCACTAAAACACATAAATAAAAACTATGAATCGTAGTCGTCGATCTACGATCCTGCCGATGTCGAAATGTACGGTGGATGTCCTCATCATAATTAGGATCTTTTTTACTTGTATCATTTAGTTTATTTTCGTTCTTTTAATTTATGTATAGTATTAATTAACTTGCTTGAATGGTTTAGATTTTCTTATGTTCTATATAAACTTTGTGTTTTTTTTTAATGAAGAATACAAGATTGAATAAGAAAGTTTACAGTCGTAACAGGCTTGAGAAAAAAAGGGAGCAGCTTTCTGCTTTCTTGGAGAGGCTAAAACTTTTTTGGCATTAGAATAATATAATTTTATTCAAGGTGAAATAAAAAAAAAACCTACCCAACCTATATTCAATTATCTCTTCCATCAATTAAAAAGGCGTTCGAGGCGGACGCCTCGAGGCGCGCCTCGAATCGAGGCAGAGGTCGGGCGAACTGAGGCTTAAGCCTCGAACGTCCGGGCAAGGCTTATGCCTTTTTCCATGGAGGCGTACGCCTCAATATGTGAGGCGCCGAGGCGCATCGAGGCAGCGCCTCGAAAGGGAGAAAGTTACCTTCAAAGCCAGCGAGCCAACGAGCTCCCGTTGTTTCTTCTTATCAAAATGTCGTAACTTATGATCCGACAAGAAGGGAAAGTCGTTGAAGGAGCGCAGTCGAACAGCCACAAAGGAGCCAAAGAAGCGACGCGTGTAATCTCTACACCTCCTATGAAGCAACGAAGCCGAACAACAAGGACGAAAAGAGAAGATGAAAGGCAAACCCTAGACGCAGCTAAGTTATTATTGATTAACTTAATTAATATAATTTAAATATTAATAATTAAGCAAATTAATTAAATACTTAATAGTATAATTAGTACATAAATTAATTGACTAATTAGTAATATAATTATTAATTAAATATTAATATAATTAGCCTAGTTAATATAAATTAAAATATATATTATTAAATATATAATTAATAGTATTAATAATAATTATTGAGTAGCTTGTACCGCTCAGTACATGCTCGGTACCGAGCCAGTACCGCTCGGTACTGAGCAAGTATATGCTCGGTACTGAGCGGTACATGCTCGGTACCACTAGGTACACTCTCGGTACCAAGCCAGTACCACTAGGTACATGCTCGATATTGCTCAGTAAATGCTCGGTACCGAGCCAGTACCGCTCGGTACCGAGCGGTACATGCTCGGTACCGAGTGGTACGTGCTCGACACTGTTAATTACTTTATTTTTATAATTTTTAGGCTTACGCCTCGATTCGCCTCGAGGCTTACGCCTCGCCTCGCTTAGCCAAAACGCCTCGATTTCCGATTTCGCCTTTTAAAACGTTGATCTCTTCCATCATCAAGAGAGCTTAGCCTTAAGTTCTATTTGAAATTTTGTTGTCTCTGAGGAATGGATGAATGTGAATGAATTGAAATTTTAGAGTTGGTAGTTGCCTTGGGGAAACCATAAAAATCTACCCTTTGTTTTGCACATTCAATAATCCTATTAGCAGTTCTCTTTTTATTTTCTTGTTAGTAGTGAGCGAGTTTAAAGAAACAATTGCATTTATCTTTTTATATTGAGGGTCTATTTTCTGTTTTTTTTTTAGTTATGAGGAGGAGCTTTTTATAATTAGATCTGTTAGAATGTCATAACTGTAAGAAAATTGATATATATCTTTTTCAGAATAGAAAAGACTTATAATACTCACATTTGCTTAAAAAAAATTTATTTCCCTCGCATCAGTCATACAACTACTTTTACAAATACCTGAAGCTTCCCCAAACGAGCTCTCATGAGTTAGATTTATTGATTAAGCTGTTTACTGTTCTGAAAGATGTACTAATTGGTTCATTTTTTAACACATTATTCTTAAATTTTGCAGGTAATTGTGAATAAATCACGTGCAAAGTTACGTGCCTGCATGAAGAATATCGCTATTCAAATTGATGATTTACAGAAGGTTCCTTATGTCACTGAGGAGATAAAATCAATGCTTTGTTCTAATCCAAGTGTATCCTTGGAAAAGGATACCCCATATTGCTTCCTCTCTCGCATTGAAAATTCGTTCTTTGAACTTACTCTTGGATGCAATCTCAAAAATATGGTAGGTTTTCATTCTTCATTTCTTATTCGTGGCTTCCATTGAAGTTCCTAATCCACAAATATAATATAATGGTTGATGCGCACATTTCTGGCTGCATTGATAAAATCATAATTTATCTGAATTACTACAATTTTAGATTAATAGGAATGGATGCACTGTATTCTTTATCGTAGTTGCTGTTAACCCACAAGAACAACTCATTTGAAAACGCAGATAAATTCGCTGTACCGCAGGAATAACTTACCTGCATCTTAGTAGGTCTATATATACTTAACTGTACTAAGTTTTTAGATGAATGAATGAAATCTTTCTATTTCGGTTTTATGCTTCTTGTCTTTCTGCTTGGTCTCGTCATTCATCATGATATCAGAGCACGGTTATTTTTTTTTCCTTTTTCTCTCCTTTCTCTCTGTCAAAGTTCGTCATGGAGTTATCTTCTACCTCCCCTCCAACCATCGATTCATTGAATACATTCAATTCTATCACCATTCCCTCACAGCTCAAGTTCTTGATGGGTAACATCAAGAATCTTGTCTCCAATTCTCTGACCTTTGACAATTATCCCATATGACGTTCTCAAATCGATAAGATATTTGCTGCAAATGGTTTTAAAGGATTTCTTGATGGTTCAACCAATTGTCCACCACAAATTCATCCTGTCGACAACTCCAATTCGGTTTCACCTCCGTCATATGATGCCTGGCAGCTTCTAGATCAGAATCTTGCTGCCGCATTACTGTCAGTTGTTTGGCCCTCCATTCTACTGCTTTATTCAGATTTTCTTCAACTAACTTCATATCTAGTCTTGGATTGGGCTAGGGATCAAACTTATTGAAAATCAACAACTGGATAATGCACTTTTTTGGGTTTTTCAATCGTGTCATGGAGTGTAAAGAAACAAACTACAATCGCTAGATCGTCTACAGAGGCAGAATATCGTACTCTCGCATCTACAGTTGCTGAAATTATCTGGACTAGTCAACTCCAAGAGTTAGGCTGTTATCAACATGATCCCACAACGCTCTTTTGTGATAACACATCAGCTATCGCATTAGCTAATAATCCAGTATTTCACGCACGTACTAAGCACGTCGAAGTGGACTGTCATTTCATTCGAGTGTGTATCAAAAACAAATCTATACAAGTTTATCATATATCGAGCAAGGATCAAACATCATATATATTCACCAAAGCATTACCCATTACTAGATTTCTTCATTTATCCAACAGACTGACATCTATCGACTCATCAATTTGCAAGGGGGTGTTAACCCACATGAACAACCCAATTGAAAACACAGATAAATTCACTGTACCCCAGGAATAACTTACCTGTATCTTAGTAGGTCTATGTATACTTAACTGTACTAACATTTTAGATGAATGAATGAAATCTCTGTATTTCTGTTTTATGCTTCTTGTCTTTGTGCTTAGTCTCGCCATTCATCAGTTGTGTGACGCTTTTTGTAACAGTTCATCTTTGAATTAGGCATATCCAATAATAATTTATAGTAAGTAATTGTATGTATCTTCTGATTGGTTAGCTCTTTTTAGGGAGATTTATGGCCTAGCATTCTGTAACATATATTTCTTGGTTTTAGAAAAAAGATGAGCTATATGCAACAGAGCAAAATATTCTGCTGCAAGCGGCAACAATTATTAATAAGCATGGAGCTAAAATTGGCTGCAACTTATGATTTCTACAGCAACTGATTTGGAAAGAACAGTTTATGCTCAAGAGGTATGGATTATCACCTATTATGAGTAAACATATATTTTTTGTAAGTTGACATCTTCATGTATATGATAGTTACATGACTTGGAGGTCATGAGCTTGAGTCATGGGAGTAGTATCATTGCAATGCATGAGTGGTTATGTACATCAACTGCTGGGGAATAAAGCAAGACCTCATTCAAATCAATGAGAATAAGACTATGTTTGGGATGACTTTTTCATTGCTTTTTAAAGTAGTTTTTTAGTGTAAAAATTTTAAATTCAAGAAAAATTTTAACTAAAAAGTTGTTTTAGAAAGCATTAAGAAAGTTGCCCCAAACGAAGCCTAAATAAAAAAAAAAAAAAAAACACACACAAGATATCAATAATTTTGCAGAGATTCGCCCAATTGGGGAACATCTTATTTCCCTTAAAAAAAAAACACACAAGCCTAATCCATGATGGAGTATGTGTAAGAAATTTCTTTATAGTGCGTTAATTAGACTCACAACTTATCATCAATTTCTTTATAGTGCGTTAATATGCCTCTTTTTTGTGCTAACAGTTCTCAAACAATTCTGCTTTGCAGTCATGATGTCAGTAACCAGATATCACTATTTTGTGATGCAATTACATAGGCATAAAAAAAATTTGTTTTTTGTTGTTCAAAATCTCATCTTTGAACATACTGAAAACATTTGAAAAGACTTTTCGTTAAGAATTTGTGATGCAGTTTTGTATCTACACAAGCCCTGTCTTCTATAAATTGTTGGAGTTTGCTCCAAATCTCGTCTTCCAAATTAATTTTTATAACTGCACCTGTAGTTAGAAACAATCCTTATGCCTTTAATAATGCAATTGATTTGCTCATAATGAAGCTCCATACCTACAGGTAATATGTAGAAGTTTTTATTATCATCAGATGGTCCTAGCTCCTGAGTTTTAACAAGAGCTTTCGATGCTGCTGCTCTACTGTGGAGCAATAACTTAGGTGAGTAATGGTTTGATTAGAATTTTAGTGTGAGATGGAATTTGTATTTTCAATCCGTTAGTTTTATTCCTAATTATCGTCATTAGTTGTTTTTTTTTTAAATTTTTTTAATTTTTATAAGCTCCCCCTAGTTTTCATGCTGTGAAAGCAACTTACAATTTTCTGTGATCCCCTACTGTTGCCAATGAAAGCTGATAGTGAAGCTAATGCTGAGCTTTTCCACTGGAATGTTGTGCATGTAGTTTGCTGAAAATGACACTGGAATGAATGTTCCGTTGTAGTTCCACTTATTCGATTGATTGTTTCTTTGAATTTCTTGAAATATATTATGTAATTTGTGGTTTATGGAGAGGGCTGTTGCCTATTCAATCAGCTGACCCTGGCGCAAGCTTGGCGAAAGTCATTAGATCTGATCTTGAGACGAACCAAGTCAGAATAAACTTTGGCTTGATCCAAACTCGATTCAACTCAGGCATGGCTAGCTAAATTTGATCCAAGTTTCATTTGAGCCAAACTTTGATCCGATCATTATTAAATCTCTCTCTCTCTCTCTCTCTCTCTCTCTCTCTCTCTCTCTCTCTCTCTCATGCAATGGTGCTCACTTTGGAAGGCATGAAGGAACCAACATGTGTAAGGAGAAGAGGTGGTTGGGGAAGGCATCTCAACAGAGCCCTGCATTGGGTACCTATACCCACACCCACCCATGTACCCACCCATATGTATAGGTACGCCCATGACCTTGTGGGTGGGTATGGGTGGGTACTAAATATTGAGGGATAAATCGATTTACATTGATAATCACCGTATAACTTATTTATACTACTACAATCATCACTACGTATTGTGTAACACTTAACCACACTACGAGTACGATAAATTTTGATATGCGACTTGAAAGTTTGTCATCATAGCAAATGACAATAAGCCTCAAGGCCATCACTTCGTGGCAGACTGCGTTCAAAAAACATGGAAAGTGGGTTGGTATAGGTGGATACGAAATCCCGGAAGTCACCATAGGTGGGTGTGGGTGGGCGAAGCTCGTCCGAGTCATGGGTACCCAACCAGGACATCATGTAGGGCTTTGCATCTCAAGATCATGCCTGTGATGGAGGTCATTGGGGAATGCGTTGTGGGATTGATGGTTGTGATGAAAGAGGTCATTGGGGAAGGCACCTCTTTTCATTAGTTTGTATTGGGTTTTGTCGCGTAATACAAACTAATGAAGGGGTACTCCTCACTTGAGAGGGTTTCTTTCTTTTTGTTTCTGTCTGCGGCTTGATTTGGGATGCTTATCTAGTTGTTTCCCTTACCTTTTTATCTTTGGGAAGTGGTAGTATTTCCCCCACAAGCTTGTTTCTCTCAGTGTATCCTTCTTTCATTTTAATATATTTGTGAGTTAACCCAAAAAAAAAAAAAGGTTATTGGAGAAGGTATCGCTTGAGATGATATTGCAGAGGAATGCATAGTTTGGCCGACGCATAAGAAGAAGAGAGGAGTTTGTAATGAGAAGGCACTGCACAATCAATGTATGTGAAGAGAAGAGGTCAGGGTTGGTGATGGAACTCGTAGGGGAAAGGCGTCGATGTGATTGTTAACATGTGGAGGGAGGGGGTTGCGATGTTGCGATGTTGGAACATGATTTGATTTTAGCTTTAAAACTAGTTTGAACTTGGTTTGAATTTGTGCTTGACTCAAGTTTTAAATTCAAATATGTTTGAACTAATTTCAAATGTTTGGACTTTTTAAAATATGTTCGATATTACAAGAGGTTATTGTTTATTAGGTTTAAATTTTTCCAAAAGGACTTCTAGGAATATTTCTTCAAGAAAAGAAATATTAGGGATATATTTTCAATTATATGCATTATGAGTCACACAATATCAAATATATATATTTGCGTCTTGGAGTATTCGCGAGAGTAGAGAAATATAAAGTTTAATGTCTTAACTTTGTATGAAGATTTATCACATAAACAGATGAAATATAGAGGTATAATGGTCATAAGAAATATTATGATTTTCACGTGGAAAATATTAAAAGGGAAAAAATCATTGGGCTGGCCCATTTGAATGAATTCACTTATGTTTGTAGTTGATTACAAATGAGGCTTTTCTTTATGGGGAAGACCTTGGCTCGATGTAACCAATGTACATCATATACAGTGCATTAAATGGTGGGATTTAGAAGAATTAGTGTTGATATTTTTGCTTGCTCGGCAAGACTTTAGTTGATGAGTGATGAGATTGAAAGGACAGTAGTTTGGTGACGGTGGCGGAAGGATCATAGTCGGATAACAGAAGTCGAAAATATCATAGTTGAATGGCGACGGAGGTCAGAAAGATCATTGTCAAGTGACGACAGTTGGGGAGACTGTACTATGGAGGTGATATTTTAAGAGGCTGTCTGCAGGTGACGGAGGTCGGAGAGACTTTAGTCGGCGGGCTTCGATGGTTAGAAAGACTGTAGTTAGGGATGGTATTTAGGAGGAAATTTAGCGATAATCAGTGGCCAGGTATAGGTCCAATGATAGTTGATGATTGGGCAAAAGTCGGCAAAATCCCGATGACAGTCGACGGTAGAGCGTAAATCCATAGTCAATTGGTGGCCGGGCGAAAGTCGGTGGCCTGACATAAATCTGGCGTTAGTTGGGACCCGATAGAAGTCCGACAATAATCGATGGCTGACTTAAGTCCATTGACAGTTGGTGACCGGGCGAAAGTTCGACAAAAGTCGGTGGCCGGGCATAAATCTTGCGTCAGTTAGTGGCCGAGTGGAAGTTTGACGATAGTTGTTGGCTGGGCAAAAGTACAGCAATAGTTGGTGTTCGTGCAAAAGTCCGGCGACAGTCAATGGCCGGGCAAAAGTCCGGTGACAGTCAATGGCCGGGTGGTGGTCAAGGAGCATGGTGACTAGAGGGATATCAGATTTATCTTCATCTCTCTTCTTTCCTTCCTCCTTTTCCTTGCTTGGTCCTCTCCTTAATGAAAAGTGAGTGATTTATTTATAATTTTTTTGGGAGTAGCATGCCCATTAAATTAGGAGAAGATTAAGAGCATGTTGGGAATGTTTTCAATGGACAGTCGATATTAACTCCCTTGATCATAGACCATTTATCAAGTATTTGAGTGTCTTAATAATATTAGAATTTGGCAATCTTGGGCTCGTTGGATTCGTCTCGTTGAGCCGCTCGATTCAACTATAAGCATGTCACATTTGGAAATCATTTGATTGCCCAATTTATAGTTTGAACCTTCTAAATGTGCTTCGGGTACTTGATTTGAATCCATTTATGCTCGGATTGAATTGAATTTGGTGTCGTTGGGTTCGTTTTTTTGAGATATTTAATTCGATGTCAAATTTGTTAAAATCAAAGTTCAGATGGTTTTGAATTTACTGCATAATCGCAAATTGAATCAATCAGATTCAAATCCAATTCAAAATTAGCACAAAGATCTAGTCAAGTAAAAAAACTTGAATTATAATTTTGCGATCTGCGCTAAAAATTAAATCAATATTATACCAATTTTCTCTCTTTGAGCTAAAATTTCTAACCCTTTTCATGATTGACATAAGCTCTAATTGATTTCTATAGTGTAAAGCAGGCAATAAAGCCGAGAGAACTTTGTTCTTTTCTTTTCCTTAAATATTCTCTCATAAAAAGTTGAGATATTTTATTCCTGGAATAAAGCTATCGTACCTAAAGGTAACCTTCCATGTCGCGCAAGGATGGATTGGGGGAAAAAAAAAACTGCCGTTTGATATTCTGTTAAATTTATATCATAATAAAAATATTAAATTTTAAATTATAAAAATGAGAAAAGAATTCGAATTAGTCCCCAAATTTTTTTTAAAGGATCAAAATAATCCTTTGATTGCAAAAAAGTACTAATTTGATACCTTAACTCTTTAAATAAAAATCAAATTAATTATTTTATGAGATCATTTAATTTTATACATAAAAAAATCAAATAATTAAAATATTTAGCTTTCATGATATTTTATTATTTTAATATCTTATCGTTATGTATAAAAAATTTATCCAGTTAATTTGATACAAATTTCTTTCAAAAGATTTTGCCTTTTTTTTTTAAGCAAAACAAAAAATATATTAATAGCAAAAGATGCACCACGAGATCATAGTAGGGCCACATCAGGAGTTACAATCAGAGAAACACAAAAAATAGCAAGTTAAAAATAATTTGAGTGAAAGATAGATCAAATCCGTAGTAATAGGACTCAGACCGACACCTAATTGCCATGGAGGGGCCATCCAAGGAAGATCAAATAAACTGTCAGGAAACTAAACCAACAACCCACACCGAGCCACCAAGGTTGCCAACCAAATCCTGGCCATCCAAGGCGCATGCAGTAAGATTGCTTTCTTATAGTCCTGTGCCAAAACAATCAAAGCAATCGAAATCGAAATAAACCTAAATACCACAACCACAAAACAAGCAAAAGTGAAAATCATTTTTTCATAGATTTCTTTTTACGATGCCTAATGTAATTATCAAGCGAGCCAGTTTTCATGTTTTCAATAATATCCTCCCCTCCAGCCGACGACATGTCATCATATACCAATCACATTGCCACCGAACACTATCTCTAGCAAGAAGTGCTAACATATTAGCATTTGAAATAACGGAAATATGCACATCCACCAGAGGCTGCAAGACTCCTACTTCCCCTAAGTCAGCCAAGGGTTCATCACCACCATCGGCTAAAGAAACCGAAATATCATCTCACAACTTCACACCATCAACATAAAGATTTTGCCCTCCCTAGGCGTTATATGTAGTTTTAGGTTTCATTTGGGACGGTTTTTTATTGATTCTTAAAACCGTTTTTTAGTATAAAATTTTTAATTTTTATACTAGAAAATTGATTTAAGAAACAATAAAAAAGCTGTCCCAAATGAAACCTTAATCTATATTGCTTTGATGCCAATTTATGGAGCAGCTTATTTTTTTAATGAGTTGGGATTTGACGAGGCTCTCTTTCAGTTGTTGTGTTATATATGCAGCTTACATTAGTCTTTTGGTTGAAAGGTTTGATTATTAATCAAGAGATCTTAAGTTGAGTCTTGTGTATGTGTTGTGTGTACGAATTTATCTTAATTGATCTAGGATGTTAAAAAAAAAAAAAGGTGTCATATAAGAAAACCAGCTAAATCTTAGAAAGTAAAATAAATAAAAAGTGGGATTGGCTGGGTCGGTGAAAATCCAAGGAAAAAAAAAAAGAATACATTATTTATAATTTGATTAGAATTAATTTATATTCTTTTGATAAATTTTGAGATTAGTATAATATATAAATAATTAATTAAAATTTATCTTACACTCATTGTAAAATAAATTGAATAATATTTAAATTCATTTTGATCAAATTTTAATAAAAATATTATCAATTCTTAATCGAGCTTATTCACGGGTTATAAATTTGAAATAAATCGAACGTCAACTTGTTCAAATTTGTTCATTTAGTAATTGAGTATTTATAGAAGTGTCAAACTTATCTTCTTAGTTCATATCACAATCATGAATGAGTTTTAATCGAGTCGAGTTACCAGCCGGCAGCAACTTGCTAAACTTATTTGTTCATTTGCAGCTCTAATGGAAATGTGGCCATCCTGGATTTAAAATCACAGTATTTTAATTTCCATGACTTCTCTCTAAATAAGCCACAATCCTTAATTTAGGGAAAAAAATCCACAATCCTTAATTTGTTACAGTATATTCTGTCCTTTTGCCTTATATTAATTATTTTTCTCTATTTCTATCAGTGGCTTTTCTCAATTGCTTGACAAATTTTGCCAAGGAAGATTAGGATTTTGCATCCCTTATGATAATACACATCAACAAGTTATAGCATATTCAGGGTCTATTCGAAACTGCTGCAATATTTTATGAATTTGATTGTGAAGTTGCTGTGGAGGAAAACAACATAGTTATTCTAGTTACAAAAAATAACTTTTCATCATAAAAATTTATGAAAAGTAATGAAAAAACAACATTAAAATATTGACCAAACGAAATTATAATTGTTGTTTGAAAAATAGAGCAATGACAAAACCTTCCAAAACGGAACCGTAGTTTGAATTCGGACAATAATTAACAACTTGAGTTTTTGAGGCTGCGAGTTCACGAACTCGTTAATGAAGTCGAGTTATGCTCATATATGAATCAATTCTATGTTGGGCTATGTCTTCATTTCTTTGAAGTAGCCAAGATCTTAGACTTCTATATATTACTGAGTGCCTTCTAAGGTAATGCCAAGAACTTTTGTCATTGTAGTTTTTGTAGCATCCTACAAGAATAAAAGGTAAGATAGAGCTTATACTTGTTTGGGTTTATATTTACCTTCAAAGCCTTTCATGAAGGTATAAGTATTGTTCCTTTTTCTCCAAAAAAAAACATTAAAAATATAAGGTTTGGACACTAAAATCAAAGACTGAAATAAGTATTTCTGAAGAGAAGAGTGAAGGGCTGCAATTGTCTGAAGCATGCACTAATTTATTTATGAACTTGCAAAAATATAAACTTGATTGCCTATTGCACTTCTAATGATTATATTGATGTAGATATGATTCTCGGATCATCACTAAAAAGCAAGTCGATCAACATGTAAGTTTATTATTGTTTACTTGTGATACATCGCCAAAAAATTATCTTGATCGGGCACGAATCTTGATACAGAATCAAGTTGGAAACTTCAAAAATTAATTCGGAGACCATATGAACTCTGATTTCAGCAAACTTATAGTCGAACTGAGCGTCTCGGAAATACGAATCCAACGACTCCAAATTCGACTCAATCCGAGCTATTAGAATATTGGAAAAATTCCTCCTTTATCCAACTTGGGCCAAGCTTGGTAAGCTGACTTTGATAATATTTTCAATAATATTCTAGAATAGCCTATTTGCTCATCTCTTACAAAGAAAAAAGAGTCGTTATCCATGAAGAAGAAGAGACTGAAGGGTTGTAATTTTTATAAAATGGTTGTAAAATTGATATAGAGAAAATAACTTTTTTGAAAGCTGTTTTAGAAAGCAGCTTTCTAACACAAAATATTTTAAAAATAGTGAAAAGCGGCTTTCTCACTGCTTCTTAAAGTAACTTTTTAGTATAAAAATTTTAATTTTTTACTAGAAAACTGCTTTAAGAAGCAGTAAAAAAGCCGTCCCAAACGAAAAAGCCGCCCCAAACGAAGTCTAAGGCTTCGTTTGGGACGGATTTTTTAGTGTTTATTAAAGCAAATTTTTAGTACAAAATTTTAACTTTTGTATTAAAAAGCTGCTTTAAGAAGCACTAAGAAAGTCAAACGAAGCCTAAAATTATAATTGTGATATGAAAAATGATGCAAGAAAAAAACTGTCCCAAATGAAGCCTAATAATGATGAAGCCGAACAAAGTCCATGAAGAGATCCAAGAAGATGTCTCTATTTATGCCCCCATAATCATCTTCAGTTGTTATCGCTAGCATTGACCCGTTTTTGTCCAAGAACATAATGACTCTTACGACTTTGATCTTGTTTGGTAGCTTTTGATCTTGACCAATTAATATTTTAAGTAATCTGCACAAACTTCTTGAGAACTTTCCGCAATATAATTAATACATGACATTGATGAGGAGACTTATGTTGACTTAGCTTATGTTGCGAGCTGGAATATTTGTAATAGTAAATAAATTTTTCGTCTTAACGTTGCACAAATATGTAGCAAACAAATATGTGAGTAAATTCTTGGATTATATTTTTATCAAAATAGGTACTTATATGATCAACAAATAATTTGTAAATTTGATAAATTAATTATGACTAGTGTTTGTTATTTTTTTCTATCTATGATGGTCAAAATTAAGGAGAATGTCAAGCCACATAATAATAATTATCAGTCACAATACAAATATATATTCATGGGCTCTTCAAGCTTTGATGTCAAAAAAAGGCAATTGATATGCCACCTAAAAATTCATCTTGATCAGGCACGAATATTAATGTGAATATGAGATTGACGCTTCAAAAATTAAATTTAGGACCATCTAATCTTCAATTTCAACAAGCTTATATTAAATTGAACATCTCAAGGAGACAACCCAACGACATCAAATTTGATTCAATCTGAGCCCAAATTAGTTCAATCAAAGGTTTAATTAAAGTATTTGAAAAATTCAGAGCATTAATTGGACTACAAATGATGTTCGAATATGGCAAGCTTATGCTGAATCAAGCGGCTCGACAAGACCAATCCAACGAGACTAAGATCATTGAATTTGACATCTCTAGGGCATCTAAATGCTTGATAAACGCTTCATGATCAAGGGGATCACTATGAGACGGTCGATAGAACACTCTTAACATGCCATTGATCTTCTCTATATTTACTAGCCATGTGTAATATCAAAAATCTGCTCCAGGATCGTCCTGGGACGATCAGTGGAATGTTGCTCCAGAATGTGCCCAGATTTGCTCCAGGTGATTTTCTGTACATATCGTCCAGGCCGATTGAGGACATCGTCCGGGCCGATTGGCACTGTAGAAAATGTCGGCCTGAGAATAGTTCTGGGAACCGTCCAGGACGATCCAAATTGGTCTGATCGTCCTGGGACGATCTGGCGATCGGCCGGGCCGATCTGAAGATTATAAAGCTGATTTCACACAATACAAATATATATTTATGGGCTATGCAAGCTTCGACGTCAAAAAAGTGAGGCAATTGATATGCCACCTAAAAATTCGTCTTGATTGGGCACGAATATTGATGCGAATATGAGACAAATTAAATTTAGGACCATCTAATCTTCAATTTCAACAAGCTTATATTAAATTGACCATCTCATGGAAACAATCCAACGATAAATTTGATTCAATCTGAGCCCAAATAAGTCCAATCAAAGGTTCAAAGTCCTTTCCGCCAACTAACGCCGAATCTCTTCCTGACCACCGGCCCTCCCCAGACATCAGCCTATTCGTTGACAATCATCGGATCTCTTCACGACCACCAATCTCGTCGGACTTTTGCCCATTCGTGGGCCATTGCTTGATCTCTTCTAGATCAATGATCATCATTGGTCTTCTGTCTGTCTGTTGAATACCTCAAGATATCTTCTTGATTACCGATCGTTGTCATACTTTAGCATGTTCGTCGACCATCGATGAATCTCTTCCCAACCACCCATCATTGTTGGACTTCCGCATGTTTGTCGGCTGCCACCAGATCTCTTCCCGACCACCGATCGTCATCAGACTTTTGCTCATTTGTTGACCATCGTCGGAACTCTTCTCAACCACCGACCATTGCCGGACTTCCACCTGCTATTGACCACCTCTGTACTTTTCCCGACCATTGATCATCATCGGACTTCCGCCCGTTCGTGGGACGCCACTTGATCTCTTCACAATCATCAATTATCGTCGAATTTCTTCATATTCGTTGAATATCACTAGATTTTCGACTGTCTCCTAACCTATGTTGAACATTCTCCTAACTGTTGATACCAGATTTCTATTATCTGTCAATTCCATCCGAAGTTTGACAAGATCTTCAACATATTGTATTCACATTATCGCCGAGTTGAAAAATTGATCAATGTTTGTAACCTATTCAAATAATGGTGAAAACTTTTCAACTGGTTGAGGCCCCGTGATTTTTCCCTTTTTCATGATTTTCCACGTAAAAATTTTGATGTTTATTTATCGTTTCAATTACCTGTTTGTGTGTGCTGAATTTTTATGCATCACTAAAATCCTTCCTAAGATGTAAAATCCTTCCTAAGATGTAAAATCCTTCTGCTCTTCGCCATGAATTTCTCAGCCCATAACAGCTTAGTTCTTTTTTTCTAAGCCAATGATCATGAGAAGCCCGTCGCCAAGAACATTGACTTAAGAGGTGAATTGCAGAGTGTCTCCAAGAAAAAGAGAATATATTAACAGCTTTTAAGAACAAAAATATTCTTTTGAAGAAGGTCTCAGATGACGCGAAGAGTACGAAGAGGTCTTGCAAAGAGTTTGCCAACAAGTATAACTCCGACTTGGAGGCTTGAAGAGGAATTTCGAAGAAGAAATGAGCTTTTATTTTATGCCAGAGCTTTTATCTTTGCATGTATGTCATATCTAGACTCGCCACTTAGAGCATCTCTAACCGAACACCAAACGAGCGTATGGCGTCGTTCGGTCGCTCCAGCCGAACGCTAAATTTTCCTCAATTTACTTGCGGGTGAACAGTGCGACGCCAATATTGGCGTCGCACTGTTCACTTACGCTATTTTGCTCTCTCAACCGGAAAAATGCGCGAAAGGGAGAAGGATCGTTCCCTTAGCCGAAGCACATAAAATGACATTCGATTGGAGTAGCACCACCGCATTTTGAAGTTTTGCTTTTTTTTTTTACCGTGAAAAATGGAGTTCTCCGTTGGAGATGCCCTTAAAAAGTACTTCACCACTCTCAATACAAATTTTATCACAATGGGATTAAGTTCAAATTCTATGACTATAACTTTTTATTCTTATGATACATAGGATTTTAGTGTAAGATGTTGATGGGTTTGAACCCAAAGATAATAAATCGCCTACAAAATTTTTAATTTATCGGTGGTTGAACATTTTTTAATTTACTTAGAGAAGTTAGAGGAAATTAGAGGTCTATGGTATTATGTAAGGAAACCCCTTTCTCTTATTATGATGATGCAAATGTTGAAAATACTTCAATAAATAAAATAAAATAATTATTTTTTGTTGGTTACCCCTTTTAGTAAATAGCAATATTAAAAAAAAAAAAATTTCATTTTAGACACTTAGGCTTCGTTTGGGACATCTTTCGTTTTGCTTCCTAAAATAATTTTTTAGCATAAAATCTTTCAATTCAGGAAATTTTTGTACTACAAAACTGTTTTATAAAGCAATAAAAAAGCTATCTCAAACAAAGTCTTAGTCCAAAAGTCAAGATTTTGCCAAAACCATGTGGGATTATAAACACACTTTGAGAAAGCAAAGTTTGGTGTTTACTATCCGGAGTTCATATGCTCCCGAAATTAATTTTTGAAGTTTCCAACTAGGTTTTTGCCTCGAGATTCGTGCCCGATCAAGATGGTTTTGCGATGCTGTATCACTATCATTGAATTAGTTTCTTATGATTACTATTTGGTTGTCACTAATAAACTTATGGTTGATAGTATGTTTACGGAAATTGATGATAATCTTGATATTCTTCAAATTTTATATGCATCTTATGAATTTAAATGAGATATAACCAAATACTAACGAGTCAAAATAAATCAATTTTAGCTCATATAAAAATGTGGAGCCTAGATACATAAGTGCTATAGTGAGTACGCAAGATGTCATAATTTTAATTTAACTTCTTTCAGAGTTAAGGATTGCTTCATAGGTTTGAATTAAGTTTTGTTTGGGATAGCTTTTTTAATATTTTTGTTGCGGGCTAGAATATAGGTAGTGTTAGAGTTAGAAAATTTCACGTCTTAGTTTTGTACGGATATCCATCACATAAACAAAATAAAAAAGGAACACCAAAATTTTTATATGGAAATCTTGAAAAAGGTAAAAACTATGGGGTCATGCTCAGTCGAAAGGATTCAACTAGTGTTTACTTAGATTACAAGTGGCTGACTTGTCCTTGAAATTGAGGACGATCAAATTACAATAATCAACTCTCGGATTGAAATTCAGTTACAAACGAAGATCAGAAATCCGGTGACGTTCTGGTGGTTGAGCAGAAATCCGACTTTAATTGACGGTTGAGCAGAATTCCAGCGATAGTTGGTTGTTAGGTAGAACTCCGGCGCCAGTCGACAGTTGGGCTGAATTCCTGCGTTAGTTAGAAGTCGGGTGGATGTCCGAAGTTGGTCGAGGAGGAGTCTCTTTCTTATCTTCCTTTTCTTCCTCCTCTTCTTCCTTCTATTCTTTTCTTGCTTCCTTGCTTAATTCCGGCGTCGGTTGGTTGTCGGGTGAAAGTCGGGTGGTGATCGAGGAGGAGTTTATTTTTTATCTTCCTTTTTTTTCCTTCTTGCTTGGGGTCCCCGCTTAAGAGAAATGAGGGGTCTATTAATAGTTTTCTGAGAGTGACATAACCAATAAATAGGAGGAAGATCAGGGGTAAACTGGGATTGATTTAAATGGACGGCAGATGTTGAATCCCTTGATCGCGAACCATTTATTGGGCATTTGAAGCTCTAATGGTATCAAAATTTGGAGATCTTGGGCTCGTTGGATTCGTCTCGTCGAGCCTCTCGATTCGACTATAAGCACGTCATATTTTGAAACTGTTTGATTATCCAGATTATAGATTGAACCTTCCAAATGTGATTCTGGTATTTGATTTGGACACATTTGAGCTCGGATTGAGTTGAATTTGGTGTCGTTGGGTTCATATTTCCAAGACGTTCAGTTGCTAATATTGGAGTTCATATGGTCCCAGATTTAATTTTTGAAACTTCCAACTTGATTTTTGCCTCAAGATTCGTGCACGATCAAGTTAATTTTTTGATGATATATCAAATTTTAAAACTAATTTTTTAATTATAGAAAATTGTAATTTAAACAAAAAAGTGCATCTTATTATTATAAAAGTATATTTAAAATATAAAAAAAATTATAATAAGTATATTTTAAGCTACTTGATTTAAATTTGAATATTATAATTCTCCTCTAATATAATTTGTAGGCTTTAATTACATAAATCTCATATAAACTTGAATTTGGAGTTAAAAAAAACTATTAATATGAACATAAAAAGAGAAAAATAGTCTCATCGCTCATGGAGAGAGAGATAAAAGGAAAGACGAAGAGCTAAGAATTAGTGGAAAAGGTTGTCATCTATAACAATAAAATGAGAAAGAAAGAGAGTAGAGAGAATATATATATAGAAGAGAGATGGAAAAAGAGGGTAAGAACATAAAAGAAAATTTTTATTTTCCCCATATGCAAACAATCGGATGAGAAAATCGACCCGTTACCGTCACATCTTCATCTAGCCAGCGACCCAGTACCGATTCCCGAACCTGAAGCGCGACCAAATCGAAGGGGGGAGCCTGAAATCAAAAGCTGGACCAAACCCTCTGCATTATGGTAATTTCGCGGTATTCGGTAGCCCACAGCACCCGCAGCCTGATGCTCTAAATACGTGGTCGAGGTGCGGGGAGGTCTTTCACACATAGAAGGGAAGAAGATAGCGGTCCTCGAAGAGGAAAGAAAGAGGATCGGCGGAAGAGAAAGGATTAGCGTGCTAGAAAAGGAAATGCGTGGAAGGAAATACTGCAAGGAACGAATCTCGCTACCTCAGTAATCTCCTAAAGATCACCGGAAACGACCGTAGAAGAAGAAGATTAGGGTGGTAAAGAAAGAGTCAGCAGCGAAAAGGGGAAGAGGAGTAACAGGAAGCGGATCATCGCATTAGAGGAGCAAACAAGAAATGGAAAGAGAATCCCGCGGACGGGTCTCTTTTCTGTTAGTCTGCTAACCCTCGGTTGGATCCAGGTATTGAAACCCTAGCTTTGATTTCTGTTTGTTTTTTGGCTGGTTTGTCATCAGAAGAGATGGATGCGCTTGGCTTGCTTATTTTTCGGCTGATGGAAAAGTTTAGTGTTCTGCCATTCCGATCACAGGGGATCCACTGGTTTTACTGCGGAGATTGGTCTCCTTTCGCGATCTGGGGTTGGTTTTGTAAATGAAAAAAATGAAGATGGAAACACAGGTGTTAGGGTTTGTTTTTCTTTCTCGGAGAGGGAGGCCTTGGTCCATGGTCTTTAGATCTATTCCTTGTGTTAGCGGCTGTAAGTTTGGCTAAGAAAGTTCAAGGTTCCGGCGACAGAGACTCATCTGTTTTATCTTGGGCGAAGCTGTATTTGGATTTGATATTGCTTATGCCAGGGATTTAGGGTTAGGTGCAGGATCTGGTCAGGAATGATGAACGAAGAACCTGTATTGGTGTACTTCTTTTGATTTCTCTGCCGCAGATTGGCGCCATCCGCCTCCCTTTATGCAGTTGAGCATGATGCACTCCTTACTTGTCATGGGACTTCCTGCTTGTTTTTTAGATAATAGCTTTTGATGATTGATGGCTTCTCCGAGAGATAACTGTCTGGGTCTTTTTTCCGTTGCTTCTACAAGGGATCTTTTGTTGATGTCATGATATGCTTCTAGCTCTTGACGATATCTTCCCTTCAATTTGAATATAGATTCATCTGGTTTCGGGCAAGTCTGTTGTCCGGATAAATCATAAACTATCTATATCAAAATGTTTTTGAGGTTTTATGATTAAACCGGCTTATGGAATTTTGATGATTGCTGCAACTTGGAATCTCGCTTCTCCTTTTAGTCCAACAGTACGTTTTTTGGCCATTGTATTTATTTCATTTTTGATCCATTTGAGAGGAAGTTGGCTTCAGGAGATTTGGTCCAACCTCCATCCCTAGCTGCTCTTATGATTCTGTAGGGCGCCTCATTTTTTGGGATAATTTGCAAACTCAGAATGGCGCTGGGCGTGATTGATTTGTGGATTGTTGATTATTGTTTGTTGAGTATGATAATGGATTAGAGAACCCATGCCTCATACCCCTGGAATGAACTTCCCTCTATTGATGGCTGATCAAAGTGTTCTATTTTTTTGTATTGTGTTACTTGAAGGTTTTGCAGGCCCTAAAACTAGGTTGACATGAAAATCTTGGCTGTCAATGTTCATGCCATCTAATTATTGAATTTGAATTAAGAGATGCGCTTGATTATCAGTAGGGGTAGTTTAGCATGACGCATCTTAAGGGTACCCTTGATGGCAAGGGCGGAGTCAGGAAATATTTTTAGTGGGGGTGCAAATTGATATCAACTATTAAGTTACTTTTTCCTAATCTCTCTTTCTTAGAACAATCACAAATCATAAGATAAAACTTTCATAAAATGTTAAGAGAAAAATCTACATGTAAAATTAGAGCTATTCCAATACATGATGGTAGTTGTGTGGTAAATGATGGCTCGATGATGGGTGTGGGCGTGAATGCGAATGCAACACCTCGTGTGAGGCATATGTGTGCAGTATGCATGGCCGGTTGGGAGTTTGTATAAGAAGTCCAAACCTTAAATCTTAATAATCGGTTTTGGGTCGGGCTAATGGGGGCACATCCCTAGTGGTACTTTTGTGGATCTGACCATGCTTGATGGATCATGTCAGCATTTGTTGTCAGCGCTTTGAACTGTTTGTTTATCAGTTGATTTTGCTAGAATATGGTATATTTTTGGGGCTCTTTGAACTCACACATTGAATTCTCTTGTTCAGCGGCTAATCTATATTGTGTATATTTGGTATGCAGAAGGAACATAATCATTCGAGATTTTGGCGATGTATTTGTTACAACCCTTTATTGTTCTGTTAGAAACATGATACGATATTTCAGTCAATGGTCAGTTGAACAATTATTCCTGTGTTTATGGCATAATGCCTCAGTCAGCAGAGTCGATAAAATCATTATCTTTTGCTTTTCTATTACAGATTCAATTTTGTACCTGCAACAAGAGGATTGCCTCCCCTCTTGAGATTCCAGAGGGCCAAGAAAATCCAAAATCTTGCAAGAGCTGTGGTGGAATTATATCAGTTGGTAAACTTGGTGGCTTATCAAGAAGGACCTGGAGCACTATGGGACCAGAGTTTTCTGGAGTGATTGATCCTCAGTTGAAATGGAAGACTTCTTCAAATGGTAAGCACAGGGCCTTAAGGAGAGCACGAACTTTTACTCAGGATAATGGAAGGAAATTCACTGCCAAGAATAAGGAAGATATTAAAGATTTTTTTGATGAAGCTTCGAAGAAAAAAGAGGACATGCTGGTCTTGGAGTCTGAGAAGGTTTATATGCATTGCTGTACTTTACAAATGACATTTGATTTTTTTACATGATTAACAATGTTTTTCTTCTGGCAGTTAGGTGTTAGTGTTCTTGGTCAGCGCTTCAGTGATAACTTAGAAAGTGTTCCAATAAAGAAAAGGAGATTTTCGTTACTTCCTCAGTCAACATCACATATACTATCATCATCTGGCTTTCATGATCATAGTCATGGAAGACGCCTTGCTTTATTCCAAAATAACCAAGTGTCTCTTAAACAAGATGAGTTTGGCGTATATTCTTCCAAAAGTTCTGCTGATAAGAAAACGAGCTTGGAGGACATTGATGAGCATTTAGATGATTCTGCAGATTTTTCTGGTATTTCTATCTTGGCAGCAGCTGCTTGTTATAGTAGCATAGAGAATGGATTAATGGATGGAAAGGGCCCAACAGTTAAAGGGCATTCATTTGAGGAAAACCCCTCATCATTAAGGTTTTCAGAATCACTTGAAGGTAAGGGCCACCCATCCCAACCTGAACTTGGAAGCATACCAAAACCGTCAGTGGTAACTTCTGTTGCAGGGGAAGCATTTGATAGGGAAACAGGTCAAGTAAAGTTTGATGGATGTAAGGAAGAGCATTCTCTTGGTTCCTTGCAGAAATTTTCAAGGAAAAGGAATTCAGTGCCCTCTCTTGATGATAGGCTACATTGGGATCTCAATACGGTAATGGATGTATGGGAAAGCAATGATAGTCATGACATCGAACATAGATGTCAAGGACTTGGTGAGGATGAAGCTGGTTTTGGAATTGACAAAGTTGGATTGAAAGCTGCTGATAATCAAAATATTTCATATTGTTTCGAGAAGATGGATGGAAAACATGCTAATGCTGTGGCAGATTGTGACGAAGAAAAAGTTGGCTCACCCGAAACTCAAGGCTGTGAACCTTTGCCAGAACAGTGCCATTTTAAGGGTGCTAAAGTCACGGTGGAAAATGCTCCTGAGAAAACAAATCCTGCGGGTGGTGGCGAGAAGAGTTGCGTTTTTACTAGAAATACTTATCCCATTGAAGGTATTGCACAATCAGATAAGGTCCTCTCCACAAAGGTGGTTGATGTGTCTGACAAAGATAAGTATGAAACTGATAATGTAAACTTTAGTGTGGAAGTGGACACTCATAATAGTCTCCCTTCTCTGATTAGTGCTGGGAATACTACTCTTGGCCTAACGATGAATGCCTCTGATCCATTTTCTGAGGACAAAAATGTCAATGAATTGTTCCATGGTGATAGCTTATCCATTGCTACCTTAGATAGTTGTAATGATCATTCTGGGGAATGTCACCCAGCTTATCTTGGGAAAAGTAATCAGCTGAGGAGCCCTCCTGCTGAGAAGCATCAGTCTGTATTAGCTGATGTAGTCAGTATTACTTCACAAAAATCACCTGCTGGACAACTTGATCAGAGCACTTCTGGAATTATAATTCATGGAGATGAAAAGATTTCTCAGGTATCACTTGATGGAAGCAGTTCCAAGAGCATGACGACTTATGGCGTCCTGGCAGATGAGACTGCATATATTGATGAATTTGGAAAAGCCTATGCTAATTCAAATCAATCAATTGTACATTTCAACTTCAGAGGGATATCTGATAACGAGCTCCTTCTGCCAAGAAATACATGCAGCAATCAATATAAAGAAAGTTCTACTGATTTGAAGGTTGATGAATGTAAATCTAGTATTTTGAGTGGTGAATGTTTGAATGCTAGCACAGCTGTTCCAATTCAGACTTCTCCGAAGTTTCCCAATTCTATTTCAGAAGTTTCAATGCTGGAAAGAAATGACATTCCGTTAGCTGATGATATAGTGATTTCTCATGAGGAATACAGAACACCTGTAGATGGTCATGTGAGGAGCTCAGTTAAGGATTCATTAGAGGAGCATTTTGATTCAGGCCATTTTTCAGATCCTTGTCCAGTTGACACTGATCATGCTATTGGATTGGAGAAGTTTGAGTTCCTTGGAGAAGATGATTCTCAGTATGAAGATGGAGAATTGAGAGAATCTGTTCTGAATAGCTGGGGAGAAGATGGAGTTGAGGAATTGGAAACTGAGCATGTGGACTATGGGTCTGACTGCAGAGAAGCAGATTTTTTTGAAGCTGATTCTGATTTTTGTTCTCAATCTGATTTGGTTGTTGTAACTACAGAATGTAAACATGAAGGGAAGCTGGTTTCTACTTTTAGTGATGGAGATAAATTAAGGGTTACAGAGGATGAGTTACAGCCCAAATGTTTCCAAAAACACTCTTTGGTAAAAGATGCTTCAAATGTCAGTTATGGCGAGGGAGATGCGAGGGAAAATCTGGATGTAACTGATGCGAGTGAATTGCCTGCAACAGGTGAAAACAGATTGCTTAAATCGAATATACCCACTGACAGAAGTGATGATCCTGGGAAATCAAGTCAACCAGAGAGTTCTAGAATGAAGTCTTCAGGATGGGACAAATTGCCTAGAAGAGAAGTTGCTGCTGTCGATTCTCCTTGGAATCACGACAGTGCTTCTGTCACAGCATCTGTTAATGGTGAATACGCAAGAAAAAAGGCTGTTTCATCGCTCAAAAGGGATTCATATTCAAGATTAGAAAGATCAAAGTCTTCCGAAGCATCATGTAGAAAGGAAGTGTCTTATACTATGGAAAACAAGTAATTTAATTTCCTTTTCAAGGCTTCAGCATACAAATTATCTTTTGTCTTGTTGTTCAGTTATCATTTCATGTACTTAATATGTTTTTTATGTCCAGGAAACTTGACCACTTTGATTTAAATGCTGAAAGGAGTACTAATGGAAGCCGATCAATCGGAAGGAACAAGCTACCTTTCCGTTCACATGATAGAGGCAGGGTTGAATATTGGGTGGGCTCTCCAGATCATCATGGCAGTTGTCGTTTTGATACATCTGGCTATTATTCATCACCCAATTTTGCACCCAGCGGTGCAAGAAATGCAGCTGCAGCTGCTGTTGCAAAGGTGGAAAGCAATGGCTTCGTTGTTGCACCTGATGGCACAATTGTTAGAGCTGGTAGTATGGGCTCTGGACCCAATTTATCAAGTCGTTCAATAAATTCTTCCTCTCATTTGCAATCTACTAGAAGGGGATCCACTATGGAGAGTGATGGAGCATTTGACATGTCTTCTGAGCCAAGCAATTCTACTAGAGAAGTTAGCCCTGACAGATTCTTTAATGTTGGTAGGGGAAGGCCTAGTAGACATGGCTCTAGGCTTATCAGCCTTGGCCATAGAAATATGTATCAAGGTCCTATACCATTGCAGCCGCCTTCATCTAGGAGGCAGCAGAGTTTTTCTCCCCACAGAAGAAGACCCATACATTTCTCACGTGAGCATACAAGATCGCCATCAAGGTCTAAAACCCGGTCCCCCCATACTTGGACATCTCCAAGAGGAAGAGACAATGGCCGCATAAGTGGTGTTCATGATACAAGGAGACAAAGTAGGTCTCCTCAAAGAAGGATGCCGAGACAGAGGTCGCTGCCGCGCCAAGGCATTCTTGCCGAAGAGTTGGCTTCGTATTCCCCTTCGTCGAGAGGTCATTCAAGATGGTTTGACAGTGAGAGGATCTTACAAGGGCAACCTAGATGTCCAACAGGGAGAAGCTCGCCTGCTAGAATTTTTTCACAGAGCGATAGATTTGATCACATTGATTCCCGTGGAAGGGCGAAGCCAGATGAATACTATCAACCAGTTTATTCTGAAAGGTTTCATGAATATGATGGCTATGGCAGAGATGATGGCAGTAAGGGGAGAAGTAATAGATATGAATTGCTCCATTCTGAAGGACATGGCAATATGAAATGCTTTGGTTATGGTGAAAATGGCATAAGGGCTCACAGCCTTCATCGAAAGGCCTCAGGGTTTCAGCGGAGGGAGAGTACAGTTATATTTGATAGGAGCATTGATGCTCAACGGAAAGATCCACATCGAAGAATCAAAGGAGAGATGGTCCATTTCAGACGTGGTAGAGATGTAAAGTTGAACACTGAGTTCAACTCATTTGAGGTTGAAGATAGCAGCAATGATATGGCCTTGCAGAGAAGACCTTCCTGACTGGTTGTTTCTATCAATTTCCTTTTTCAATTGGACGGAGATGCTGTACCCAGTTATTATTTTTGTGATGGGAAGAAAGCGTCTTAATCTTGCGGTTTATCCCATTTTAAGCCACTTGTAAAAAGTCTACATCGTGATTAGGATTTTAAATTTTCCTTTTTTTTTTTCTTACCTCGCCTTTTTGTCTTGTTTTTTTCTTTCCAAGGCAGTAGTAAGATAGAGTCTTTATGAGGCCCATCAAGAAGTGATTAATTAATGAAATTGATGATTTGGTCTCTCTGGACTTTGGTTGTGGAGTCTGATGATGTGCAGAATGAAGAAATGCCAATCAAATGTGTAGGAAACTATGATCGAATCGATCGAAGCATCCAGGAACGTTCATAACACTATAGGTTGCCTTTGGAGTCTCAATTATCATGGTAGAAGCTTGTAGAAATTAATATCCACAAATTTATTTTTTTTATTTACCTTCAATAGATGCCATTCTAATCTTTCTTATAACATAGTCGTTCCTTAATTTATCATTTATAGTGTTGCCATGCATCCAGCTTAATTTTCTCAATTTTGCCTCGCTTAATTTAGATATTAGGGACTTTTTTTACTCAACATGGGTATGCATACAATATTACCGATCTAATTGTAGTTTTATAAAAAATTATCTTTAAGCCTTCATGATATTATCTTAGCATACAAAGCTTCCAAGAAATTTTTCTGTTTTGATCTTATTATCTCAATTCTAGAAGTTGTATTTTTATTTAGAACATCATTTTTTTGGATAATACATGCCTAGATATTACTTCATCTTTGCATTTTCCACTAAAATTATAAATCATAGGTTCAGTTTTTGTTCTGTTAACTCTAATCTTTTATAATTTAAGTAGATATCCCAACAATTAAAATTATATCATCTATAAAAAATATAATCATAGCATCTTGCTTTCAATAAGTCCTGTAAGAATCTCCATAACCTATAAGAAAAATATAGACTCAGGTTTCGTATGGGACAGCTTTTTAGAAATTTTTGTATTAGAAAATTATTTTAGAAAGCAACAAATAAGTTGTACCAAACAAAATATCAATTGATCTTTGCGATAATCGGCAACTTGTGGGTCACTAGAATTTTTTTCTTACCTCGATTTAAACCTAAGGTAACATGCACTCAATGTCTTGAGGCTCTTTTGGCTCAAGTAAAACTCATTCAACTACTGGTCAAGGCATATTTAGCTGTGGTACTATACCTTCATTTCATTTTCATTTCTTCTGTTATACCGTTCTTTTCAGCAATAAAGCCTTTTCTTAGAATGCTGCGAATGAAAAAGTTCATCACATCTTTCCAAATAAACCTCATTTTGTATGCCATTTCTGGTTGTCGTCTTCCTATGCCAATTGAGCCTATTTTGTGTTTTATGCCTGTAAAGTTGTTTAGATGCTGATGCTCAGAATTCTTAGGGTGTTCCTGCTTTTGAAATTATTTGTCTTCAACAGATTTTTATGTTTAGTTATTGGTTTGTGATGGCATCTAATGTTTAAAATGTGGCTTGTTGTGGGCAGGTGACGTACAAGTTGACAGAAGGGAAGGAGCATATAGGCTGCAAAGTTTCTTTGTTAACTTCTTCATTGCTGGAATCTTGGTAAGTTCACTTGGGAATGTGTTAGATTGGTCCTCGGACAGGTCCAGCCGGTCGATACAAGACTGAGTCATGTAATGGAGGCGGAAATAGAAGAGCCGGACGCTCCATATTCAGTTGGCAGTACGAATTGGGAAAGATTTTGGATGTATTTAGGAGAGAAATTTTGAAGTAGGAGCTGTTTAGAGAATTTTTGTGGAGAATTCTCACTGTTTTTTAAATATTGATAGGAATTACTTGAGATCTATCAGTATTTTTTATCAAATTGGTATGAGAGAAATTTTCTGGGTTGAAATAGAAGTTTTCCTCGCTGAATTTTGATGTGTTTCGTATCTGATCTTGTTGTTTTTGATGATTGAAAGCCATAATTCGGGTCAAACTTGTTGCTCTTTGTGCCATAATTCGGGTCAAACTTGTTGCTCTTTGTTATTAGAGCCTAAATCTAGGTTCCATGGCAGGAAGAAATGTAGAAAGTGTTGGAATTGGAGATTGGTTAATTGAAAGCTGAAATTTTTTTCTCCATAGTTAACTTTGAGATGTCAAAAGTCAAATTTCAGCCATCCAGGAGAAGATGGATGAGATTTTTCCAGTGTAATAGTTTGTATGTTGATTCTGTCACATTTTTTTTTTCTCGTGTCAATATAAGTCCAAATCACAAACCGCATTCTCCATAGCATTGTTAGTGTAGTATTTTAATTGCACGATTTTTTTTTTTGTATTTTCTTGTCTAGTTGTAAGAAATCTTTACCCTATTTTTTATTTCAAATATTTTGTGTTTTTGATATTTTTTCGATCAAATTTTTATTTTCGTTACTGAAAAATGAAAATAATTTTGCATTGGTAAAACTTTTATCCCATAAATTTTTATAAGTTATAAATATTGAGATTATAAACTTTTTGAGTATTTATTTGAGATTTTTCGTCGTATGATTTTAAAAATGCAATAATTTTTATCTGCTAATAAATTTATTTTGATATTTATAAATAATGATTTTGTTCAACTAAAGATTCAAAATATTATTTTATGAATTATTTTATGCAATATTTTATTATGTTTTTAAATTCTGAATTTATAAATTTTTGCTCAATATAATTTTTGTCATATATCACTAGGACATTTTGATACTTTCTGAATTAAGCTCAATTATATTTTATTTTCTGCAATGCATTGAAAATGAATATGAATATATAATTGAGTAATAGCTAGTTGATATTATTATTATAGTACTGTGATAATAATGTGTGTGTAAAAGACAAGTAAAGACTGATTGACTAATTGGTTTGAGACTTATTAAACTGTACATGATGGTGGGCCGATAATTTTTTTTTAAATATTATAATTTGATATTATCCTTTACTGATTTATGTGATACTAATTGGGAGATTTAAAGAGATGGTTAATGTGCTGACATATAAAAGGTGATGACTATGTTTACTGAGATAATAATTTATTAACACTTATACATTACTTAAAAATACGTGATAGTTAGAATTCTTACCAAGATTAATGTGACTACTGAAATAAATGTTATTGGATATTATTCATATTATTATATGAATTTATTATTAGCACTATTACTAATTTATTCATATAAAAAATATGATATATTTGTTGAGCATGTGATATGTAAGATACAATGAGCATATGATTAAGATTTTGATTTAATACTGATATAGAATAATTGATTTGCATGTATACATTTATATATAATTTTTCTATATTGATTTAATTTCAACATTCTTTACTGATATTTTGATTATATGCTTTTATCCAATTTTTGTATTGATTGGTGTCGCTGATATGATGATTACTTTATAGATTTCAAGCTCGTACTCATTTACTATTTTAATGGCTTCCATATTAGAGTGTTTTACTATTTACAATTCTTTCATTATTGCATGTGCATTTTACTATTTATGAATTAATTCAATAATCATATGAATGTAATTGCTATGATTTGACTATTTATATATATTTATTGCTCATTTATTGTGTTTTTAATTCAATTATTTATTTTGGTGACCTGTTAGGCTTTTTAGCTCATTATATGTGGTTAAATGATTTCAGTTCATGATAGAGGATCACGAGTGTGAGACTTGTTAGGATTCTTCAAGTTATGTTTTTTTTTTAGTTATTCCTTTGTACTCATGACATAATAGTTATGATATGATTATATAGATCATGGGTAGTGTATATTATTTCTGAGAATTGAATACAAATATATGTATTGATATTTTGACCGATGATTTTATTTTTATTGCTATTGATATTAATAAAAGAAATAAGACAGCTCTGATTATTGTTTATTAAAAGATAAAAAAATAATTTTTCTGAATTAGATTCTTAGGCATCACTTCCAGCTTGGGAGAGATGCTGAAGAAGTTTCTCGATGACCAATCCAAAATGATGTCGTTAGAGGCGAGGGCAGCCTCTACCAACCCAGGAAGTGAAAAAAACTCTAATCCAATAAGGTAAAGGGAAGTTCAAGAGGTGGAGACTATAAAGGAAAAAAGTGAGAATACCTCTCACAAAGCTTGTTCTCAGGGAGGAGCTGGGTAGAGGGTATGGGGAGAAGCATGCATAAGGAGTTGAAGCATGAACAAAGGGTGCTGAATTTAAGCAGAGAGGGGCAGAATTTGAAAGGGTAAAGGGTAATTATATAATATTGCATTCTTAAATAAAGTTAGCTGTGTACCGCAGTGTTCTTGTTTTATTTCATATGATATAAATAATTTTTATAGATTTATTACATAACATTTTCCTTTTCCGATAAATATTATTCATATTTAATTTTTCCAATTATTCATTTTCCCTATTTTCATTTAATACAAGAACATCGTTTAAAATTTTGTACCAATGAAGGTACAATCATTTTCATTTCATTTTTTATTTAACGTGTACGAATACAATATCTCCCCAACCAATATCATAATTATATAATATTTGCTTTGACTGTAGAAAGATTAGAATATAGAATATACTCAATTTCTTGACTAATTATTAGGTGCGGAGTGCAGGCGGGGAGAGCACCGTCTGCACAGACACAGAGTACCGAGCGGTACCTAGTGGTACCGAGCGGTACCGAACGGTACCGAGCTGGATTTTATACTAGTGCAGACGGTGTGCACTCCGCACCTAATAATCTCTCAATTCCGACACAGTCCCACATGCATGCACTCATACATGCATGCATGGTTGGTGAAGCATTAATGTAAACTCTATGAATGGATTGAGAGTGAAAATTTTGCTCGCAAAAGGTTCCAGGAGTGAATTTTAAAGCAATAAATGGAGATTATAAGTTTGAATGAAACAATAAAATCTGGAGATAGAAAAGAAAAAGGAACAACCGACGTGCTGAATGTAGGCAATGTGCTATTTAACTTTTAATCCAGCAGGAAGTTGGTTGTAGCGTTGGGAAGGGATCAATGACGTTGATAAATATTTTACTGATCTATGCCTGCTTTTTTTTGGAGGGAAATACAGTTCTAATTTATCAAAAAATTATTAGGTGCGGAGTGTGCACCGTCCACGTAAATATGAGTAACTAGCGGTACCCAGCGGTACCGAGTGCCGGTACCTAGCGCGGAATAAGGCTTGTGCGGACGGTTCTTCCCGTCCACACTTCGCACCTAATAATCTCTCTAATTTACCAACATTAAAGACTTGAGCCTAGTTGTCTCTTAACGTCGATAAAGACTGCATTTTTTTTTTAATTTATGCACAACAAAAAGTAATGCATTGAATTCTTTTCATGATGGAAATTTTTCGTTTTTATCATTAAGCATGAATGAATTGAGAATTCATAAATGAGTCCTCTTATTCTGTGCGGACTCCGAACGCAGAGGATCGTACGAATTGCTGCTTATTTGTTGAGTATTTATTTATTTTAAATACCCAATAAATATTCAGCAAATAAGCAGTAAATTAGCAAAAGTTCGTTAATACTCAATTCATAGTCAGAAAAAACTCATCAAATACTCACTAAATATTCAGCAAATACTCACAACTGAGGATTTACTACGTATCTACATATACGCAGTAAATACTCAACAAATAAGTAGTAATCTGAACGATTCTCTTCGTTCGAAGTCCACACAGAATAATTCCCCTCATATATTAGGAAAAGGGTAATGTTTATGATGATTACTATCAAACGTTTCAAATGAGTGATGATTGCTAGTAGTAAAAATTTCTCCTGTTACCTGGGCTAAAGTAGAAATTTTTTTTCTGTCTAATTTATTTGTGGGTTGGACCAATTTGGTATGGGTTCTCCCATCTGCATTTTTCTCAAATAGTCCTTTTTCTAGTTCATAAAGTATTGGTAAATAAATATGAGTCTTCACACGGAAAGACTTATGCTTCTTTTGGGACGACTTTTTTACTAATGTACTTTTTTAATAATTTTTTTTTAATAATAATTTTATACTAAAAATACTAAATCTAAATTATTACAAACGAAATCTAAATGTGATTTTAAATTAGTTTAAGTAAGCTTTATTTTTTTCCTTTTTAATTTATGTTTCCATTGTCTTGTCCTTAATTATTGCTTCCTGTTTGAGACTTATTATTCATGGTGTTTATTGGCAGATATGGCTATTTAATCTGAAATAGTTTTCATAGAGAAATGAAATCACACTGAGAACACTACCTATATTATAATAGTAGGGAAATTTACATACATACTCCTTTATATCATCCTATTTACATATCTAATGCTCAAAATATTAATATTACATATATACCATCATATATTATTTAATATCAAATATGCCACTCATATTCTTTTCTACCACTCATTTATTTCATTTCTACCACTCATATTTGATATGAAAATAAACTATGAGCTGTATGTATGTAATATTAAAATTTTAGGTATTAAGTATATAAATAGAATAATATATGGTGGTATATATGTAAATCTCCCAACTTATATAAATGTTTTCCAATAGTAAGAGTGGGAAGCTGAGTACCTCGCATATGGTAGTTATTTTTTCTCTTAAAATCAAGGTGAAGGTAACAAACTAGACATGTGGAGCAGTCCAACTGAACCTGGTCATAATTTGTGGCCATGCAATTAATTGTTAGGGACTGTCCGAAGTTTTTGAATATGGGGTGGATTTCATTTCAGATTCATGAACAATGTAATAGGAACTTGTAATTGATTTGCTTAGTGGAAGGCTATTTAGGGCGTGCAGTGACATTCTAGTAAGTTAATATAGAAGAGGTTGGCTTTTTTGTAAATTTAGGTCAGGTTTGAAGTAAATATAGTTTGCCTCAAATTCATTATAAATATCTGGTTGCAATATGTTTTTTCTTATTCACTCCTTTTAATCAAACATATCAAATGCTATACCCTTTTTTTATTAGTTAGGGGACCTTCAGCCACTTGAGTGAAACTATATTTAATTTATTTTTGAGGGACTTACATATATGTCATAGATTATTTATGTGGGTGTATATTTATATTTATTCAAATAACACTAGTATTTAGGGGTGTTAAATTTCAAGTCATACCCAAATATGTCTCATCAATCCATTTTGACAATCTTATTAAATTTTATGAAAAGATATACATAAAAATGTGCATTTCATTTTAGATAAGTTGAACATAGTGATGTTTTTTATGTGAATTAAATATTAAAATATTATAAAAGTAAAAATAAATATTTATATATTGATATATAAATAAATATAAATGATTCATTTGTTTAGATCAACTTACACTCCTTGTCGGTCCCCCATCATTTATTTTCTCATCATAATAGATTATATCATCGAATATAGCAAGATGTCCATCATCTTTATCTATTGCTTGCTTAATAGAAAGAAAAATTAGTAGTTTTCATTAGATCAGATTGGGAGAAACTATCTGAACTGCTCCATATTCAAGCGCATAGTACAAAAAAGAAAAGAAAAAGGGTATATTGAACTTGCACCCAATATGTTTCTCCATTTCATGTAAGCTTTACTAGAGCTAGCTGCCGTTGAAGGAAGGAAATGAGTTATGGTCTTAGATCTGGTGTAATGAATTTCAGATGAAACTGCCTGTGGGCAATTATTGCTAATCTTAAAGGCGCTAACTGGTCATAAAATCTTGTCTGGCCGATTCAGAACAAATGCTCATTTGCAGAACTGTAGCACACATTAGCAGAACTAATGAGACTGAATTTTTTTTTTTTTTTAAATTTGGACTATGCCATTTTATTAATAAAAAAAATTACAAAAAGAGAAGAATGGTGAGAAAACCTGGAAGAGTTACAGAACAACATAAACGAAGAAAAATGGAAAATAATAAAAAACACATATCAGGAACCGAAGCAGAACCAATTTGAAAACTGCACTGAACTCAAGTAACGAAGAATTATTCAGAAAATACTTCGCTGGTTGTCCGAAAACCTTTCAAGAGGATTCATAATCAGGCTAACATCGTTCAGGCATTACGAGCATCCAAAAGCCCGACTAATATTCAGCGACTCAAAATCGTTAATATGAAGCCTCCGTGCGACCCAATTAATAGAAGTAAGATGTGCAGTAATGCCAACTTCAATGGCATTGATCAGACAAGTCCTTAGCAGTAATAAATACTCGCTACATCATTACAGGAGACGGGAGATAGGATTCGGTGTTAGAAATCTAGATTTTTGAGGTAATACGTGCTGCCCAATTGAGAAGATTTCACTATTGTTTGAATTGGTTACAATGTCGATCCGTTTTTCAATTGGGAAACAATGTGAATATAATTTGTTGATGATCTTGCTAAACTTATGATGGATGCTACATATATTAGAAATCCGGTATCAACAATTAGGAGAAAGTTCAGTGGAGGCTGTGTATTGTTGGAGATCCAGCATTATCTAATGAACAGCTAAAAGTCTGATAATGATTGATAGTTGGGAAGAGATCAGGCAGTGGTCAATAAACAAGCGGACATCTCTCGAAGATCGATGGTCAGGAAAAGATCCAGCAATGGTCGACGAATGAGCGGAAATCAGCGATGCTGGGTGGTCGAGAAAATATCCATCGATGATCGGCAACAAGAGAACTCTCCAAATTTTTCGCCTTTTTCTTCTCATTCTGTCATATAAGCTTAATGAGGATGGTCCCAATTTTAATTTTTCACACCTTAATCTCATTCTTGCCATATCAAAACAAGTTTTTGGCTTCATATCAATTGCATTCTTATTTTTGGACGTCGAAGCTTGTAAAGTCCAACAATATATATCAAAGCTTTTGAACGGTTAATGATGCTAAATTACAAATTAAAAATAACTTATATAACACGAACACTTCCTGGCATCCATATGGTGTATTAAACCAATTTTAATATTAGTCCCTTAAATTATTTACTCGAAAGAAGTGATTTATGCTGTATATCATGACTATTCTGTGTATGTTATAGTTTTGTAAAATTTAGAAATATATGACACTCATGATGATTTGGCATAATTATGCTTTGATGGTGCTAAAATATTTCATTTAAATTAAAAATAAATTTCAGCACTGATAGAACAAAGCCTAATTTAGATCTCTGTGGTCCACTAATTTAACTTACCTAAAACTTTAATTTTTAAAATAAATCAGAAGATTAATTTAAGCTTTTTAAGAGAACTCATGTAGAAAACATCTATAGGAGGAGATTAAGACACCGAGTCTTTATCTTATTACAGGTTTATCATCATAAGATGTGGCCTTTTTTTTTCGAATTATAGAAGATAAACTTGTTGCTGTGATCAGCTGACAACAGAAGAGAAGGAGAAAGAAAGAAAGAAAGAGACTAGAAAGATTATTTTCAGAAAACTGAAAATTCTCTATGATAAAACTTGTTGTTTATTACTTTTGGAGTATCGTATTCAAACACAATAGTCAAGAAGATCACTTCGCCTCTCCGTAGCCCTTCAGGCATCTGAAGATGACTTTTCAATAGATTTTATGAACTGTTTGAATTTGTGCGGCTGAAAATGAATGAGAGCTTATTTCTGAATTCTGTAAGATCAATGTGCTCAGCAAGTTTGTGTGAATTTTTTTTGTTTCCACCATTAGCAGCTGAGCCGGGGTCTTCATTTTTTACCCTTTTTTTTATTTTTTAAATGATTTTTATTATAGTTTTTAATAGAAATATTTAATTTATGACCTATAAAATTCCGAACAAAAGTATTAAAAATTAAAAAAACAATTCAGAAAATTCTTAGCTCTCTTGCCGCTTACCATCGCCAGATTTCCGCTCGTTCGTCGATCACTGCTGGATCTTTTCCCGATCATCAACAGTAGTCGGATTTTTGCTTGTTCGTCGACCACTATTAGATCTCCTCCCAACCATCGATCTTCATCAGACTTTTGATGTTCATTGGATAAAACTTGATCTCCAATCGTACTCAGATCTCCACTAAACTTTCACCTTAGATTTCTAATATCTATCATATCCATCCGAAGTTTAGCAAGATCATTAACATATTGTATTCAAATTGTCTCCGAGTAGAAGAACGGGGATGACTTTCGTAATCCATTCAGACAATAGTGAAATCTTTTCAAGTGGGTGAGGTCCTGTGAATGTTCCCCTTTCAGGTTTTCCAAGTAAAAAATTTAGTATTTTCCTATCTTTTCAATTATATATTTGGGTGCTGAAGTTTCGCTTACCGCTAAGGCGTAAAATTATTCCAGTCTATCACTAAATTTATCAGCCCACAATAGTTTGACACCGTATGTGGGAAATGCTTAGCAACTTCCGCTATTGCAGGCTTTCATATTCCTGTGAAGATTGTCTTATAGGAGTTGTAAAACCATCAATCTTCGGTAAAGGCTCGGCCCTCCACTGTAGACTCCCATCTTCCTATGAAGATTGTCCATAAGAAGTCACAAGACCATCAACCTTCAACAATAATTGATCTTCCACGAATTTCTCAGCCCGCAACAATTTAGCACTTTCAATTTTCCATAGACGATGCCAAACTATTGCAGGTTGAAGAATTCACAATGATAGAGTAAAAGGATTTTATGTCTTAACGATGCATGCAAATTCAACACATAAATAGATAATTGAAATAATAAAGAAACACCTAGATTTTTACGTGAAAAAAAAGGAAAAACCACATGATTTTGTCCAATCGAAATGATTCCACTAATGTTTTAAGCAACTTATAGTAGACGAACCACCCCTTAACTCTGGATCAATATAAATACAATGTGTTGAAGATATTGTGGAACTTCATATGGATATGTTCAGTTCTCTCAGTTCTTTTCAAATTTAGCTTAATATATGCTTCATGTGGGGTCTATTATAATTTTTAAGAGTGATATTTTAATTATTTTAACCAAAATCACAAAATACTTTATTTGATGGTTTGTGATGATTTTTTTTTTTTTAAAATCTTATATCATTCTTTTGGCATTTATGTGACTGAATGGTTTCAAAAACATGTGATTCTAGTTACAGTAGATTTCTCTTCGTTGACATGCTCGCTTTGAATATATGCATGCAAGATTTGAAGATCATTTTGTCCTTCTATTTATCTCACAAAAATTCTTTTGTTGTAAGTTTGTAATTGTTTACAGTACATTGTTGTGGTTTAAAAATTACTTTGAAGCATCAATAAATAAAATTTTTCGGGTACTTGATGTTCTTGCAATGAGAACTCAATGATTTATATCTCTTAATAATTATTTTTGGGTACTTGTCATGTTGTTATGTATTTTTTTAACCTTTGTTGTAATATTATATTGATGTGTTTATATTTTAAGTACCGTTAAAAAATGAACTTCATTCTTAACTTGATATCAATGTTGGGTATCAAAAATGATAAATCCAAACATCTCAGTAATTGGTGACACTAGTGATGTAAGTGAGCTTAGTCAGCTCAAACTCAACTCATTAATGAGCTCGATATTGGAGTTTATTGAGTTTTGAGTTCAAGCTCGAGCTAGTAATTGAGCTCGTTTACTCAACAGAGTTGAGTTCCAGCTCAGTCAGACACGACTCGTTAGCTTGTCAAACTACTTGATTTTAAAATTTTAATATATCATTTTCTTAAAAATCTTTTAAGATAACAAAAATTCAAGCTACATAAACAAGTCGAGTTCGAGCTTTTCAATTGCGCCTAGCTCAAGCTTGAATTTTATACAATGCGTAGAGTTTGAGCTCATTAAATGAACTCGAGCTCGAGTTCGAGCTCAGTATGAGCTGAATGAGCTCAACTCGATAATGCCACTACTCGACTCGACTCGTTTATCCCCCGAGGTGACACCATTGAAATCATTTGGAATGAGCTACACTTGACATGGAAGTTACATCATTGCAACAAAATTTTATGGGGGAAGAAATCCATTAAAATAAGAGTTTGAAGGTTAAAATGCTTTAGAAAACTCCAAAAATTTTTGTCCATAGTGATGAAGAGTGTATCAATATGAATTAGGTCTAATAGTTCTTTATGTGATTTTTAAATAAGATTTTTTTTTTCAGCCGGTGAATATATTTTTTTATATGTATTAATATGTAAGTTTAATTGATATTTATAATTAAAAAATTAAACTTAATGATAATTTTCATATAAGAGATTCATATTTTTGAGAACTTATCCCCCATAGGAGATTAACCCCGCCAGATATTTTTGAGGTATATTTGAAATTTTCAGGCCTTACTAAAATTTCAATTTTGTACTATTTGAATAAATGTAGTTGGGCTCACTGTACAGTGGAGCCATCCCATATGGATTCAGACAAAATTATGCACCAAATTCATTTTTTAATAGATCTTTATTTGAAATCGTCTAATATCTCCTACATCTTGGCCAGTTGCTTGTATTTTGCTAGTTGCTCCGACGTTTCCTTGAAGGTGCCATCTGTGGGCAAATTATTAGACGCGTCACATCACCCAAATACACTGGGTCCCGGTGTATTTGGGTGACGTGGAGCGTTTGGATTGGATGTCCGGACGTCCGGTAACCGGACATAATAATTCGCCCCATCTGTAGAGTGTTGAGTGATTTGTCTAGCTAGTACTTAGTCAAATAATTTACATTCTATTCTCAGTGTTTTTTCTGATAGGAGATCCATTCAGCCAATTAACTGAAACTTGGGTTTTTATTTAATTTTATTATGCCTTAGGCTGAATTCGGCACCATTTCCTTCGTAGTTGGCTACTCAAATGGGTTGTATTTTGGCGCAACTTGGCCTGAAATTTCATGTGATTATTTGCACATGAAGACCAAAGTTGGTACACAAGCGGGTTCGACGAGTTCGACGATCAAATATCATATCGGGTTATAGGTCGAGGCTAATCTAGGCTTTGTTGGGGACAACTTAAGTTTTTCTGTTTTTTGCTTTTTTTAATCCCTCTTTCTCAACCACGGTTTCAAAATTGTTTTTTCAAAAGCATTTATATGAGAGTAAAATTTTGAAAAAACAGTGAAAAAGATGTTTTTCAAACACATTTTTTTATGAACTTCTTTTTTTAAGACCGAAAAAAAAAAAGAAAAAAAGAAAATGTTTCAAATAAAGCCTCGGTTAAAATAAAATTATGCTCAGTTAACATGTATTTGTTCATATAATATAAGAGTTATTTAATATAATTTAAAAATTTTGATTCATAATTTTTTTTGTTGATTTTATCGGCTTTCTCATCTTAATAGATTATGGTTTCATTTGGGTTGATTTTCTTACTACTTTTTAAAGCAGCTTTTTAATAAAATAATTAATGTTTAAGAAGCAGTGAAAAAGCTGTCCCAAATTGAGGCTTCATTTGGGACGGCTTTCTTACTACTTCTTAAAATATCTTTTTTAACAAAAAAACTATTTTAAGAAATAATAAAAAAGATGTCACAAACTAAGGCTTCGTTTGGGACGGCTTTTTTATTGCTTTCTAAAATGGAGTTTTAGTACAAATTTTTTTACTTTTTGTACTAAAACGCAATAAAAAGACGTCCCAATCGCAGCCTAAATCTAAATCTAATCATCAAAATTTAGCAAGCTAACTATCATATCCATCACCTCCATATACCTCTTGCTTTCTAAATACTTGAAATCCTGACTGAATCAATTAACTCAAATCCAATCCACAACTGGCTAAACCCTAAACCCAAAAAAAACTATGAAATTTTCTTTAGCAGAACCTCATTTACAGAACTGTGGTACGCAATATCAGAACTGTGAGTAATGCACCCATTAGAGTGTGAATTTTGACGTATGGGCTCATCTGACTTCTCAGTGGAGCCATGTGACCGTTACTACCGTCGCATGTTCAAGCAAGGCATGCACAAAAATTGTCATGTAAGATAGTCCTCAATATTCAAACCAATAGGCAAATTATTCCAATAGAATTTTACATCATGGCCATTAGCCTATTTTTCTCAATGGTTCTACGCCATATTGAGGCAGGATGACGATCCAGAGATGAAGGGAACTTTTGTCATCAGAATCACCTAAAACTTGTGAGCTCTAAAAGCTCATGCTCTTCTGAAAGATTATAGTTCATAAGCATTATTAATGATATATGTTAAATTGAATGGAGTTCGAGCATATTAGCTGACATTATTGTAGATAGTAATTAGGCCTCTGTATATATAGTATTTATGTTTTTCAGGGTAGAAAAGTTTCCCTCAAACTTACAGAAAAGTTCTTTAAGAGGGTGGTGAGGTATTTAATACTTTATGACACATAATATTGGTCATTAAAAGAGAAGCACAATATTAAGTTAAATGTTATAGAGATGAGGATGCTCGGGTGCATGAGTGGCTCTTTTTTTTTTTTTGAGTGAAATATCCACCTGTTGTCACCCTTGAAAGGTCGCTTGACAGTGTGACTAATCCTCGGCTAACCCGCACTTGACTGGATCTCACTTATGAGGTGTTGCCCAATACAGGAAAAACGTCAAATACCGGTAATTTTTTCCGACGGTTAGGAAGGAAAAACCGGCGGTTTTTAATTTTACCAGCGGTTTTTTGGCGGTTTTTAAACCGCCGGAATAATTGGCGTAGGAAACTTTTACCGGCGGTTATTTTAGGCGGCGGTTTTCCGGCGGCATACGCCGCCGGTGACTACCGGATTTGTAACCGGTGGTTCTCCGGCCATTAAGCCGCCGGTTAGTGTATCTAAAACTAAATATATGGAGTGTAATTTTGGGCAACCAAGTCATTAATAAGAGTACACATTTTAGATATCTTGGATCTATTGTTCAGAGTGATGGTGAAATAGATGAGGATATTATCAGCATAATTCAAGTTGGATGGTTGAAATGGAGGAATGCATCGGGCTTGTTGTACGATAGAAAAGTCCCCCTCAATCTTAAGGGAAAATTCTATAAGATGGTGAGACATGCAATGCTTTATGGTGCCGAATGTTGGCCATTAAATGACAAGCGTAATACTAAGTTAAGTGTTGCAGAGATGAGGATGTTTAGGTGGATGAGTGGATTTACTTTTCACTCTCTCTTTTGTTCTCTCTCTCTCTCCCTCTCACTCTCTTTTCACTCTCCCTCTCTTTTCTCTCTCTCCCTCTCCCTCTCTTTTCTCTCTCTCCCTCTCGATCTCTCGCTCTCTCTAACACTTGCTATCTATCTATCTCTCTTGTTCTCTCTCTCTCCCTCTCCCTCATCTCAATGCTAGCTCTTGTTCTCTCTCTCTCTCTCTCTCTCTCTCTCTCTCTCTCTCTCTCTCTCTCTCTCTTGCTCTCTTATATATCTCTCTATCTATCTATCTCTTTTGTTCTCTCTCTCCCTCTCTCTCTCTTTTATCTCTCCCTCTCCCTCTCTTTTCTCTCCCTCAATCTCTATCTTCCTATCTTGCTCTAACCCAAAACCCACAATCAACAAATTAGATCTACCCTAAACTAAAATAACACTTAATAAAAAAAAATTTAGATCTACCCAAATGATTACAACATTACCTCTTGCATTATTACCTAAATCATCCAAAATATCTCTAACACTTGCAAATGTCTAGTGAGAACAAATAATCACAGAAAAACGATAAAAAATTATCTTAAAATACGAAATCTAGGGTTGTCGGCGGCGTGAGATCCCGAGTGAGATCGAAGGCGGTCGGAGCTCGGAGATACGGCGTCGGCGGTCGGATTGGGGTCGGCGGCGATAAACGGAAGTCGATCGCGAGCGGAGGCGACGGCAGAGCGACCAAAACGAGAGAGAGAAGGAAAAAATAGAAATGAAATGCGTGGTGCGGGTCTGTTCGTATTAGGGCATTTACTGGCGGTTTTCCGGCGGTCCGGACCGCCGGCAGAAAATAACTTATCAACGGCAGTCCAGGCCGTCGTTAAACCACCGGTTTATATTGATGTCCGGCGGTTTACCGGCGGTTTATGGACCGTCGCTAGTACCGGCGGCTTAACGTACCAAACCCATCGGTCAGGCCGCCGTTAAAAGCCGGCGGTCAAACCGCCGGCGAAACCGCCGGTGTGACCGGCGGTCCATAAACCGCCGGTTAGAACCGCCGGTTAGAATCGCCGGTTAGAACCGCCGGTAATAGGCATTTTTCCTGTAGTGGCCGCTCGAGGGGAATCGAGTACGGGTTGGGATGTTCCCAACCGTACTCGCCCACCAACCAAGCTAAGCACCGGTAGGTATGGGGTTTAGGGTCTAGGGTATATACAAGATTTGAAACGAGCATATACATGAAAATGTTAGAGTAGCTAGCTCCAGTTGAAGATAAGATTAGATAAAGCCTCCTTAAATGATTTGATGACATAAAGCGACGGCCTTCTGAAGACCTGATTAGGAGAGTGAATGTATTAGATTTGACTTACGTTAAAAAGTTAGAGGTAGACCTAAAAAGTTTTAATTGGAAAATATTAGAAATGATATTTTTTTATTAGATTTAAATAAAAATTTGACTTCTACTAGGATATAATGAAAAAAAAAATTCCTATAACCAACCCCCATTTAGTGGGATAAAAATTTGATATGGTTAGCGTAGGGTGATATAATATGTTTCAATTTTGAACCATCTAAATACCTATGGTGAGCCCAAATAACAACAGATTATTTTTTATATTTTAACAAAAAAATATTCATGTAAAAATATCCCTGAACGTTGATATAAATATATATTTTATCTTTAAAATGATTATAATAATATAAGTTTTGTTTTATAAATTTTAGCATTATTTAATTATTTAAATACCACATGCCTGACGAAAAATTAATCAGATGCTCCTACAACGCAATTTATTCAGAGCTATAGGCTATGAACAGTTCAGTTCAGTAGTTTACCTTTTCCAACACTTTAGAAGGAGAGATTACTAAAGTGCCGAGTCGGACCGTCGGACCGTCGGACCGAAGTTATGTACAGTGTGCGCAGTAAAAATATTGTGTTGAATAGTTACCGCACCACGGTGCTTTTACAGCACAAACGGGGCGATTCTCCGATAAGAACTGCACCTAATAATCTCTCCTTTAGAAGGCAGGAGAACAAAACTGACTTTGGAGGATTCGGTGTCCTTAGCAACAATAGATGAGAAGAAAGGTTAATATACGCAAGAAGCAAACATCATTAGTTTAATCAAACCCGAAACACCCCAGTCAAAAGCAAGAAAAAAGCAGTGAGAAAATCCTATGATAATAAAAGCTGTACCCAACCCTGTCTCTTCAGTTTTTGCCACAAATTTTTATCTCGAAATCACGGAGAAAATCGACATTCGATGGACGGATGCACTTTTACCATCAAAATTGATTAAGATCATTAAATGTTTTCAAGCGTTCAGTCAAACGCAGAAGGAAGCTCATAAATTCTGATCCAAAACTTGAGTAAATTGGAACTATACAGAAGGAATTGGAAACTTGCCAACTAAATTTCAACATTCCTTTTCAATTTCCTACTTTCAGTGTTGTCAATCTTTGCCTCCCCTGGATCTATTTACAGTCACCGAAATTAAGCTGGTAGATCGTCCCATTTCCAACCTCCCGCCGCCGGCTAAACAAGAGCAGGCGAAAGAGGGGGAAACGAGAAGGGAGAGGGGAACGATGATGGGGAAGGGGAATCGCCGGAATAGGAGTCTGGAATGCCGGAAGCGGCCCACAACCGGAGATTGAAGGTTTCCTGCATCTCCTCTGGGATGAGTGGCGTCCGGCAGAGAGGGCAGGTTCGCTGATCGTGCTGCATCCACCGATCGAGACAACAGCGATGGAATACATGGCGGCAGTTGCTTAGACGCCGTACCTCCTCCCAAGGTTCGATCTCATAAAGGCAGACAGCACAGCCGTCCGCCATTGGCCGCCGATCGATCTCCCCTTCTCCGGTGAGGAGGTCCTCAAAGCGAACCACGGGGAGGATCTCCTGGATCAGCATCGCTGAGACGGATTGGAACTCCGGGGGTTGGTATCTGTTGCTGCGGTGTGGGATTTCGGTGGGTGGATCGGGCCATGGAGCGTCGGAGTCAAGGAGGTCGCCGAGGCCAACAGCGTCGAAGGCCGACGAGATGATTCGCCGCAAGAAGCCGAGGAAGAAGAAAAACTGGAGTAGGAGCTTTGGAAGCAGAAGCTCCGAATAACCAACAGGAAACCCCATGGAGGAGGAAGAGAGATTTGGTGGTTCGAGAATCGCCTTTCACCGCTCTCTTTAAAGAGAAAGTCTAGACGGTAAGACTTCTCAATTTCTAGGCAGCGAAGGCCGATTGAAGCTGCTGGGCTTGGCGTTTATATAGCGGACCGCGGGGGCCATTTTCTTTAAAAAAATGCTTTTAAGTATTTGTTCTCATTAAAAAAATTAAAAAATTACTTTTAAGCTAAAATTTGAATCCTCTTAAGTTAAATTTTATAAAGCTAAAATTTATAATTATTTTAAGATGAGTATATATATATATATATAGAAACACTTTTATTCTAATTGTGAATAATCCTATCTTATTTATTTGTGAGAAAAATAATAATAATAATGTAATATATATTTTGTTAAAATAAATTAATATCAATTTTTGATTTCATTTAAAAATTAAAATATTTTATACATAAATATAAAAAATAGATATTTGATACATAAATATATAAAAGCTTAATGCATATATAAATACCCTTTATATTCATATGAGAATGCTGCCTCGAAGGATAAGAAGTTAGGAATCTGTAGTACCCTATTGGGTGAATTAAAGTGGGGCACTTGGAACCTGCGGTACAACACACCGGGCAAGGCTGACGTGCTGTAGGGAAAGTTGCGAGAAGAGGCGTTGCACGCTTTAATAATTAGAGTGATGACTGATGAGGCTAGTTTACTGAGAGCGACCACGGTCCACGGCTGACTAATTAGGCCGGGCGTGGAACATGAAGGGCTTTCGACTTCTGGATTTTGAACCCCTTAAAGTGAAATTTATGGCAGATACATATTTGTTATTAATTATTTTTCCAGCAAATTTGTGAAAATCCAAATAAATAAACTTGAATAATGCTCGTTTTTAAAACATAAAATACTAATATTATTGTTGCGTGCTAGAATATACGCGGTGGTAGAATTTGTAAATTCGTGTCCGAGCGTTATACGAGTATTCAGCACACAAACAGAAAATAGAATATGAACACCAGAATTTTTACGTGGAAAATCCAAAAAGGGAAAAAATCATGGGGCCTCGCACAGTTGTAAAGTTCCACTAGTGTTTGTTTGAAGTACAAAGGTTGATCCGTCTTACAAATCAAGACAATCAGTTTACAATCAACTTCTCACAAAGTTAGAAAGTTCTGCAAATTCCCGGCGTTTCCCGAAAATCCGGCAGAGTTCCGGCGTCTTCAGGCGGCGGGAATAGCTCCGGCGGTGGTCGAGGAGGACCTTCTTCCTTCTCTTCCTTCTTCTCTTCTTCTTCTCTCTCTTCACTTGAAACCCCTTTGTGAAGAATGATGGCTCTATTTATAGTTTTTCAAGAGTGGCATGGCTTGTAAATAGACATATCAAAAAATAATTTATTTTATCATTTTTATTATATATAGGTGCTTATAGTCATATTAGCTATATTTTATGATTATATATGTATTCAGGTGCTAGTTCATTTTCAAACTGTAAAAACATCAATGTTCTAAATAGGGGGTCAAATAATATATCATCTTGATCAAGTTATAACCTCGACATACATTTGAATTCGAAATTTTCATAATTAAATTTGGGATCATCCAAATTCCAATCTCAGCAACCTTAAAGTCAAAGTGAACGTCTCGATAAGACAAACCCAATGGCATCAAAACCGGCTCAATCCAAGTCCAAAAAGGCTTAAACCAAGAGACTGAAGCATATTTAAAATTGTACATATTTCAAGGAAATAATTGGATGACTAAATAATCTTCAAATATAGCTTTTCTAGCACCTAAAAATTATATATAGATGTTTGCAATCATATAAATCATGTACATATTGACATATAAGATATATGTATGTTTAGAGCTTCTCCAGCCGAACTGCAGTCGCGTGTATGGAGTGGCTTTTTGCTCCAATGGATCGCCAAAAAATACGCCAATGGCATGCGGATGAACAGTCCGACGCTAATATTGGCGTTGGACTGTTCACCTATGCCAAAAAAATCGCTCTACTTTTTCGCTTCGAGGGAAAGGCGCGAAACAAGAGAGCGCGGGAAAGAACGGAAAAGAAGAGAAATGGAGTTCCATTGGAGATGAATTGCGGCATTTTGAAGTTTTTCGCCATTATAGAGTGAAAAATGGAGTTTTCGGTTGGAGATGCCCTTATACAACTCCGCTATAATTTGGACTATATATAAGTGTATATAGCCCTTTGAATTCAATGATCAACTCTTCTTATTTAGCACATGTAATCTATGTATTTTCTAACTATATAGTTTGCTAATTTTATAGCACTAATTTTGTCCTTGTCTATTAAAAATTGTTTAATGATTAGGTAGGCTTCTATAAATCAATTCAAATTATCCCTTATTTTTACGCAGCTCATCTTGAGTTGTTGGTTGAGAGCTTTGACAATAAACCAAAAGATTTTGAGTTCAAAGCTTGCGTATGTGAGTGTGTGTGAGAGTTTGTCTTAATTAGCTTAAATATATTAAAAAAAAAACTTATCTTTTTTTAATTTTGAGCGAGTTTAGTTGCATTCCGCGTACGATAATTACTGAAGGGTATGCATCTTCGAACGAACTCCTCATTTTTCACTTCTTGTAGTAATAGACATATCAAAAAATAATTTATTTCCAATCGAACTCCATTTCAAACACCAAAAAAGAATATTTCATATAAATTATTTCTCATCTTCATATATTTCACAAAAAAGGGTGTCTGTGAACAACGTGACTCCAATACTGACATCGCACTGTTCTTAACCCCAAGAATACGTTTCTTCTTGAGGTTCTGGAGGAGGCTCGTGGTCGCTCCACACTAACGTTTGCAGTTTGGTTGGAGATACCCCGAGGGATTAATTTGAGACCTAATTTCTCACTTTTCTTTTAATATCTTGCGCATAATTTATTTCTCTAATAAAATGTTGATTTTCTCCTTGGAACAAATTCCTTACAATAATGCAGATGAATTTTACATAAAAGTTATTGTTTTTCAAAGTTAGAATCAACGGATAGTTACTATAAGTGTTGATCACATTTGTTTAATATTATTTGGCACTAATCGGTGGTTTGCTTATACAGTGCTAAATGAAGTATGGAGCAAGAAAACAATAAATTCAACCACACTTTTGTTTGGAGAAGGCACTAAGGAAAAGATATTGGACCACTTTGTCAAATATGAGAAGTCCTCAATAGAGACGATATAGTCGATATGTATTTATCTATATTTCTTTTTTATTTAGTATTTTTATCGTTATTTTTTATTTTAAAAAATTATTATTTATTCTAAACTTTTTTTTTTTGCTCCTACAAGAAATATTAAAAATGCATTTATAATAATCGGATTTAAAGAACTAATAAATATTTTCAACATTCAAACAATTAGATTCATATTTATCAATTTATAATAATCAGATGTACCAATTCCAAAATATATCATATTTATACTTCGTTTGGATGGCTTTTTTATTGTTTTTTAAATATCTAACATTTAGGCTTTGAATAATATAGTTCCTTCAATAGTACTTGATATATCATCAAAAAATTATCTTGATGGGGCATGAATCTTGAGGAAATATCAAGTTTGAAACTTCCGAAATTAAATCTGGGATCATCCAAACTCCGATTTCAACAAACTTATAGTCTAACTGAACGTCTCGAAAATACGAACCCAACGACACCAAATTCTACTTAATTCGAGTCCAAATGGCTCCAAATCTAAGATCGTAAATGCATTTAAAAAGTTAAAAAAAAATTGGATGACCAAACGCGACATGCTTATAGTGGAATTGAAAATATGAAACCAAGGAAGTGGAATATCGATTTCCGCTTACAGTTCAGTTCAACTTTGCTTTTGATTAGGATGTGGTGTTATCAGTGCCTAAATGCCTTGAGATTATAAGGCATGAAATTCTATAGAGAGAGCATGACGACATTCAAAATGTTTATTAGCAATAGAAAAATAAGTGGTTCTAGTAGAAACAGTATGATGAAGATCAAATATTTGGCGTGGTTTGAGATGATCAGTTTGAGAACGGGTAATCATAGGATGATGCGGCGGAGCTGGAGGAACTATGGGAATGGAAGGTTGAGAAGAGGATGACGAGGAAGAAGAATTAAGAAGAAGGAGAGACTTGAGAGGTTGACATACTAGGTGGAGGTGAGGGAGCATTTTTTTGGAGGAGTATTAGGTAGCAGAAATGGTGGGTTGTGAAGAGCCGGAGGTAGAAGATGTGGAGAAATGGAAAGGGATGAATCTGGTGGAATGGAAGTGTGTATAGATGGAGAGGATGAATTGTTGAGAGTTGATTCATCAAAGAGTCCATGACTAGAAATAAAAAGACGACCTGTAGAGGGAACGTAGAATCGATAGCCTTTTTGAGAGGAAGGGTAACCAAGAAAAATATAGGAGAAGGATCTTGGTGCAAGTTTATGAGAGGAGTATGGTTAAAGCCAAGAGTAATAACGACACCCAAAGACTTTCAGATGTGAGTAATATGGAGGTTTGTTATATAGAATCTCATAAGGAGAAAGATTGTGGGTGTTTGGGGATGATAAGCGATTAATTAGGTATACAACAATAAGAGCATAATCAACACCCAAAAATTGGAGTGACAAGTGGGCTTCAAAAAGAAGAGCTTGAACTGTCTCAAGAACATGATAGTGTGTGTGTTCTGCGACTCTATTTTATAATGGGGTATGCAGGCAAGTATATTGATGATGAATGCCATGATGAGCTAAGAAGTGTTTAAGATTGTTGTTGAGAAATTCTCCTCCTCCATTAGTTCGTAAGATTTTAATGAAAAGGTTAAATTGATTTTTAACAAGTTTTTTGAAGTTAATGAACTTAAGTGTAGTTTCACATTTATGTTTCATAGGATATAACCAGGTGAAGCATGTAAAATCATCAATAAAGAGCCCATAAAACTGAAAACTAGCATTTGAAGAAATAGGCTAGGGTCCCCAAACATCAACACCATTTGAAGAAATACAAGATTTAAAAAGAAAAAAAGAAAGATAAAAAAAAAGTTAAACTTGATAACTTGTTGCTATAGCTTGAAGAGTTGAAGAACAGGGATGGTCGGGATGACGATGCCAAAGAACGGAGCTACAAGTAGAGAGAAGGGTTGATGCATATGTCGATAAATTTGAATAAGTAAGGTCGGCAGGATAGAGCCCGCCACGAAAAGAGCCGCGAAAAAGTGGTTGGAGAGTCGTCCAATCATTTATGACATAACCAGAGTGATCAAAAGAGATAATGCAATTATTATCAATGGTTAGTTTGGAGAATGAGAGAAGTTTATGCGAAAGATTTGGAATATGTAAAAGAGGTGTTAAAGACAATTTACGTGTAGGGGTTAGACGAATTCCTTTGCCATAATTAACAAATGGGGAGCTGATTTCCATTGCCAACAAGCACATGATCGAAACCATTTGAGTCCCAAAAAAAAAGGTGGCTGCAAATTACGGAGAGTAGAATCATTTTGTCATTTCTTTTTTTTTTTTTTTGCAATAAGCTACCTAAACAATTGCAGATTATCATAAAAATAATTATTTCGGAAGATAGTATCAACTTATCGATAATTTCCTGTTTAATGCAAATAACAACTAGAAGTTTTAATAAGTTGATGGTATTGATCGGGAAGCTTCGTCAATTCATTTGCTTACCCATCCCAACGACAAATTTGGGGTCAAAGCGTGTAATCAACCGGCCAAGGTCCCCTCCCATTATTGAACCTTTTTATTACGATTTTTATTAATTAATTAATTATTAAATAAATCTATAATTTAAAGATAATAATTTTTTTTTCTTTATATTTTCTGGCCGGACGGGATAGACCTCTTATATGCTTTCATGTGGTTACTACTTACTACGGTAATTAGATAAATATTTTGAATTTTAAGACAATTACTATAAATAAAAAGATATTAAAACGCTTTGTTAAGACAAAATTAATTCATAATGTTTAATTTTGTTTAAATATCTTCTAATTTGTTTTTTTTTTTTTTTTTGACCTTCTGATATAAAATATGTGAGTATTTGATTTTTTTTTTTTTTGCTAAATTTTATATTTAGGACTCTAATAAATTATAATTCTTTCTCAAGACAACAAACAGGACGCGACAAAGTGCAATATACTGTTGAGATCTTTGAGATAATACATAATTCGATAATGATGTGTTTGAAGAGAGAGACATCGAGTTAAAGTGTAGTTTTTGGGTACCTAGCAGTATCCAACGGTGCTGAATGCTGGTACCGCTAGGTACCCAATGCTTGTGTGGATGGTTATATCCGTCCGCACTCTGCACCTAATAATATCTCATAAATTTGAAGTTGAAATCTATGTTGTTTGAAATGATTTTCTAACTATTTTTTAATATACAAAATTTTAATTCAATATTTTTATATTAAAAATTATACAAAATCATTTCATTGATTAATAATTTGTTGGTGATAATGTATACTAATATATTATTCATCAGTAATTCATCGACAATTACTTAATTTGGATGTCAATATATCATTCGTCAATTATTCATGAAAATTTCAACAGAATTTTCAGTCTAAAATCAATGCAACCTTTTCTAAGAAAAAAATATATATTTCAATTAACTTGAATTACACAAAGAAAGATCATGACTAAATCAACTCATTTAAATTAAAAAAAAAATTGAAAATCAAGGAGAGGATTTAAAAAAAAATGATCTAAGAATACTGAGAGAGAAATGGATACTAAATTTTAGATTTTAAGTCAAAAGGGTGGTAGAGGAAGAGCTTCATAATAGCTGTTTCATACAAGTAAAAGGTGTTGAACGTGTTGTGCTTAATGATTTTCTGGATGTTCCAGTGTTTTATATGGATCCTAAAAGCTTACATTATAATGTGAAGGATAAATCGTGCGTTGACCTTAGAGTCCATTTGGACTGGCTTCATGACTATAGTTCTGTATCTGAATCAGAATCTAGTTCTGATTATGTTGAATCTTTGGGAGATGGAGATCCTGGTAATTCGTTCAATCTGTTGCAAGAATAATCCTTTGGTGACTGCTACTTCTCGGGGCAGATCTCGTGGGAGGGGCAGGCGTGGTCGTTGATTGCTGGTTGTTGCTATGTTTCTGTTTTTTGTGCCATTAAGTGTGGTTTGTTTGATGCATTGGTTTGCATTTGTGGTTGGTGGGTTGGCCGGTTTAATTGGTTCGTTTTGGACGATGAGGAAGCAGCGAGGCTGCAAGCGTCGTGGACGGTCAGGGTTGGTTGGCAACCTGGTTGACCCTTCGATTTAGTTTTTTACCAGTGGATGGCCCCGCCCTGGCAACCTGATGCTGGTCTGAGTCCGTTGATTTCAACCTTCATTATTCTGTTCTCTTCTTTGATTTCACTTTTTTGATTGTAAGCATCTGATGTGGCCCTTTGGGGGTCTTCCTTTTGTAATTTTCTTGTTCAATATAGTTGGTGGTTATTTAAAAAAAAAAAAAATACAAGTAAAAGGTGTTGGTGTCAACCTCAAGCAAGGGTTAGAAAATTTGAAAATGAGAGGGCGGATGGGAATAGGCCATAGGGTTTGGGCTAGAGGTACTATCATGCATGCCTGCATGTAGGGATGTCAGTATTTGACATGACCTGAAAATCCGACTCGAACCCGATCTGAAAATTTTGGGTTAACGTCAACCCATTTATTAAACAGGTTGGGTTCAGGTTCAACAAACAGACCAATTTCAATTGGGTCGGATTCGAGTTAACCTGGAAACTCAAAAATGACACGTAGTGACTTGCATTGACTGCCGCTGCCCGCGTAACCTTGCTGCTCGAGTGACCAAGCAGCATGACCGTGCTGCCCGCGTGACCGCGCTGGCATAGCGTCTCCCATCTGCGCGCAACGCCTCTGCCTGCTACCCCGCCACGTTGTGTGACCTCGCATGGCTCCATCGATGTGTTGTCCGCCGTTCGTCGTGTCGGGTCAGGCAAATTACGGGATTTGACTAAATAAGTGTGCAAACGGTAGACTTTATGGTTGGAACTTAAAGTCATGCTACAAGATTTGAACTTATTCGATCATCTTGACCAACCATTTTGGGTATTAGAAATCCACTTGTGTGACAATTTTTTCATTCAATAATCATCAGAATGATACTTTAAAAAAAATGTAAAATGGAACAAAATCCCCTGACCATCAAGCATAAAATCTACAGCCAGAATCCTGCCTACAACAACATTCATTAAACAAGTAGTAGTAAAGCAGTAACCAACTAAAATAAAAATAAAAATCGGTACGTTGATTCCTTCATAGAAAGAATCATTCCTCCTTAATTAAAAAAGAATAGACATTTCCTCTCTCATATGACACAGTTGCCGTTCAAATTATTAATAAAAAGACTTTGCCGCGCAGCTGCTCACTGATAACAGCAAAGCAATCCAATCCCACCGAGCATTTTGTAACGTAGCGGCTGTAAAAACATCTACTTGCCATCGATGTCGCGCAAATCGCAGGCACGAGCACGCTCCCATGTGACTCCCTCGCCTTATTTGCCACTGCAAACCTTACACGTGCCGAGCCAGCGATGAGGTCATATGCCGGTTCGTCACACGTACGGTAAGGCTCTGGGAAGGACGGCCGGGCTGGGGATCTGATACATCGGGCCGGGGCCCGGGGCGGCCTCATCGGTGCCATGTGGTGCTCCCGAGTGGATCGGGTAAGATGTGGGTGGTGGCAACCGACGCGTGGCTGGCTTCACTTTCTATGAGGACGGGATGCCTATTCGTGCACATGGGTCGGGACTGGGCCGGTGCTCGCCGGCCAGCTCAGGCGCCTTTGATTGAAATATTCTTTCGGGAGTCTACGCCTCTACGGCAAGGAGGTGTAAGGTTGGCATTAGTTTAGGAAAAATGTTTCACTCGACTAAAAAAATGTAGATGTATGATTTTTTTATGTTATTTTGAGCTTAAATTATTTGATTAATAAAATATTAATCTTATTTTAAAGAACCTTTTTTTTTATTGAATGAAGAATTAATTTAATTATAAGAATGAAGAATTAATTTAATTTTAAATATATATTTCCTTTAAAATTGTAAAATATTATGATTGATATATTATCAAAAAATAATTTTGATTGAGCATGAATCTCGAAGCAAATTTAAATTAAAAACTTCCAAAATTAATTCTGTGACCATCTGAACTTTGATTTTATCAAACTTATAGTCGAACAAAACATCTCGAATAGACGAACCCAATGACACCAAATTCAATCCAATATGAGCTCAAATTGGCCAAATCGAGGGTTTGAAGCGCATTTAAACATTTCAAAGCATAATTTGGATGACCAAATGATTTTCAAATGTGATATGCTTATAATCGAATTGAGGGGCTTGACGAGAAGAATCCAACGAGCCCAAGATTATTGAATTCTGACATTATTAAGACACTTAAATGCTCGATAAATGGTTTGATTAGGGAATCAATATCAGTCATCAATCTGAAATACTCCCATCCGATCATTAATCTTCTCACTATTTACTAGCAATGTCACTCTCGAAAAACTATAAATAGAGTCTCATTCTTTAAAAAAAAAAAATAGAGGAAGAAAAAAGGAAAAAGAAGAGGAAGAAGGAAAAGAAATATGAGACCTCTTTAACCACGAAACTCCTCCTCAAGCATTGCCCAGCCACCATTGGACCACTAATTGTCATCGATTATATATTATATATTTGTGTATGAATTAATATAAATTTATATCTCCTCTAAAATTTTAATGCATTTGTATATCAAATATTATTTTGCTGGCATCAATATGATTTTTATTAAAACATTCAATTTATGTGCTTTTCAATATTTTAAGATTTAAGATTATAAATATCTAATAAAAAATATTGATGGTACTTTTTTAATAAGTAATTTATGCATTGATTGAAAAAAGGCTCCTGTAAAATATAATTTTTTTAATTTTCAATATAAATTTCATGGATAATAATTTAAAATTATGAGTTGACTAATTTTTTTCATACAATTTTAATTTTTAGTATGTATAAAAATAAACTTTTACATGTTGCATGAATATGCAATCTTGTTACATACGTGAATCATCATTAAATATATGTACTATTAGTTCCATGTGTATTAATTAAGATAAGGACAAAAAAAATAATTCTTTACTTAATCAAGACTTTCTTTATATTCAATAGTCAATCAAATTGCATTACTTTTTAATTAAGTTAGCTTAGATAAAGATACTACTATTTGTGCAAAGCATTTTATAAAATTTTTATAATAATCTACTAACTATTTAAAAAGTTATTGATTTTCTATACATTTGTATATCATAGGCAAACTATTATTATTATTTTTTTTTTACGTTTTATTGTGTATTGATCTGATTGTAGATTAGATTGATCTGCAAACTATCACACTTCTCATAAATAAATGCCTATAAATACCATTGTAGTTGATGTAAGGAGCCCCATCTTGTAATAAGACATTAAGGCCAAGGGATAAAGAAATTTCCTAGATCTTTGCTCCCTCTCCTCCCTCACTTTCCTCTCCCTCCCTCTCTCTTGCATTCAAGAATTCCTCCAAACCATAACAAGTGGTATTAGAGCATCGTTGAGGCAATCTCAAGGTGGAGGAGGATTCTTGTCCAAGAAAGGCGAGAAGAGGCAATCGCTACCTTGCGGGCTTGGTGTCTAGGACGGTTTGATCGCACAAGAAGTGTGCTGTGATTGGCATGCTTGAGCGATCGCGCGTGAGAGAATAATCCGGGGCTCGGATCGTGGGCTGGGTCCGAACGAATGGAGACGCAAACAGATCTCATGTGTATGGTTCACACGGGAAAGTCGGACATGGCACGATCAGGACATATTAGGGCTACCACACGAGAGTGCATGCGAGCTAGAGTATGCAAGCTAGAGTAAGCTGGCCGGAGCAGGCTGCACAGGCATGCGGGCATGGAGTGTGATGGGGTTATGGTTAAATGCAAATTTGAATTATATTAATGAATGCTTAAGACTATATCTCCCCTAAATAATGCTTATATTTTATTTAATAAAAATTAGTAACATTTAATATACTCAAGTATACATATCGATTCAAGTAATAACGTGATAGAGTAGAATGTCAAACTCACAAGAAAGCACGTTTTATAACAATAAACTATTAATGTTTACTCTAATTAAATTTTCACTGAAAATATAACACATAAAATAACATATTATTTACACCTATTAGAGCGCAAGGCAGGGGTAGCACGGAAGTGGGTTCAATTTGCGAGAAACTGATGGGAGTCTGGAACCTTCTGTTCATCCACGTAAAGGATTGAAGCACGCGAGCTGGCAGGTGCAAGCCGAAATAGAGACCAGCTGTTCTTGAATGATCCTGAGAAGTAGCCGAACATGCATTATCGTGCAGAATTGAAGATTGGAGGTAGTATTTTCCCGTTCATGGGTAAAAGGTTGGTATTGATCTTTGAGGTGGAGTTATGTTGTTCTTAGAGAGCAACGCCGAGAGTGAAAAACAAGAGTTGGTTCCATGAGCTAGAAAGGGATGCAGAGTTAGGATCAAGTTCATGAGAGGTTAACAAGTTTATAAAAGGTAGAATTAAAGATTGTGCTTGAGGTTCAAAGCGGGTTTGTCCGTGTGTGGGAGGCCAAGGAGCGGGTAGTGAATATGATCAGTTGCAGAATCAAGAATCTCAAAGAAAATCATACAGGAGTGCGTAAGAAGTGAGCATCGAACTCGGGATTGGACGTGTGGGTCATGAAAAGTTGCAAGCTGGAGTGCGCACAAGTACATGGGGAAGACTAGCGAGTTGGAGGTTGCTTAGTGCTAGAGTGCGAGTGTGTTGTGCGGGAGCAGGCAAAGTACAAGGCATGAGCCTGCAGATCACGAGAGAAACAACGAGGGACATAGGCGCGTGTAATTTATATCACATGGCAGCATGAGCTGGAGCCGTGGATCGAAACACACATTGGAGGTCATTTGCGAACCGGATTAGGTTTGGTTCGATGGGTTTGCACGTGAATTTAGTGCATGGAGCTAGTCAAATCGCAGCAAGCGCACATGATTCTTTGATCGTAAAATCGAACCAAAGTGGAGATTATTATTTATTGGTCCAATTTTAGATTAGGTTGTTCTTTCAAGACACCACACCATGTATATATCCCTATAATTAAGTTATAGGTTGATGTATTTAGATACCCCTGTAAGCTCCAAAATGAATTAACAAATCCCTCTTCCTTTTCCTGCCTCTCTCTCTCTCCCTCTCCCTCTCTCTTGCATTCAAGAATTCCTCAAAGTTTTAACAAGCTCTGTCTTCCAAGAATAGCCTAAACAGTTAGAGTTTTAATAGGCTTGGTTTAACTTATTATATGTGGAGAAAAGGCTTAAGGATAGAGTATTTATAATTGTTGGGTCACCTTAAGTCAATTAGGATGCATATCGCCATATGAGAGCCATTAATAATTATTTCTAGCAGTGACGTGTGAACCATTTAGTAGGCTGGAGAGTTATCAAACTCTAAGAAAAAAATTAGATGGTTGATTAGCTGATGGAGGTTACTTCTAAATAGTTACGAAGATTATTAACAAAAAGATGTTATGACATTATAAGAGATCTTCGGCACATGCATGATTGTTGCTCTCATACATAATATTTTGGGCAGCTTAGTCAGACATTAATCTTATCGAAGGCTCCTAGATAATATGATTATAATATGTTGAAAAATGAGATTTGTGAGACATTGGTTCAAAAAAAAAAAAAAATGCATTTTCTTATCTAATTAACAAAGGGAAAAGACAAATAAACATTACATAAGGCCTATTTAATTTTTGTTAAAGTCTTTCCTATGTTCTCTTCTGAATTTGAATGAAAGAGGTTATATAGCCCAATTGCTTGATATATCAAATATGGGGACCTGTAGATAGTTCTAATGTGGCACACAGATTGAGGTGTTACACCCATGAAAACTTCCTAACCTGTGTGTATGATCATCATTAAAAATTTGTTGTATACGTGGAAGGGCAGGTTCAGTCTTATTTTTTAGGGTGGACAAATTCATTATATAAAAAATTAAATACAAAAAATTAAGGAAATATATATAAGTTAAAATTCTAAGCAAAGTCTTGTATTATATTATAGTTTATGAATAAAAAACTAATTGCAAACTTTACATTCTACTTTATATTTTTTATATAATGTTGCATAATAATATCATCGGAAATACAATGAAATAGTTTTTTCTCATTATTTGGCAATAGATAGTCATTGAAAGAGATCAACCATTTTGCTACGCAACCGATGCTTAATAATCTTCATTACAGAAAATATTTTCTCTACTATATATAGCAATATCAACTAGTGAAGTCAATGTCGGGATGGAGACCTCATAGCGATTTAGGCAATCTAAAATAATGCATGAATAGGGTTGGCTAGGACAAAAGAGCATAATATGAGATATAGAGGGGCAAATTATAAAAAAAAAAAATTCATCATGAAGGGCAAATTGTGGGTCCGCCTATGTATGCATATACAACAAGGATTTAGATAAGAAACTGGAATGATTTAATGGGTGGGAAAATAATAAGTATGTGTTAAGTACTACTAATTGTACTGAATAGTTCAGATTATATTAGTGGTTAATGAGTACTCCCAAATTCAAAATAAAACAAAATGAATGAACTGTTCCCTCTATTATATATTTTCTCTTCTCTCTCTAAAGTTTTAGAGTTAAGACATGCTAAAAGGTTTCATATAATGAACGCTTTATCAGGCTTTAGATCATCTCCAGTCGAATGCCTAACACTGGTTTGGCGTCCGTCGTTTGCTCTAGCTGATCACCATTAATCTGACCGCAACATATGGGCTCAATTTCGCTGACCTGGTTATTCGTTTTGGTTTGCACGAATTTCCAAACAAGCAAGCTGACTTATCCGTACCTACTAGCTGGAATTTTTGAATAATTAGTTATCTTAAGCGCTAGTCTATTAGGCAAATGAAATTCATTTCAAAACTCATAATTCTTTATAAGTTGTTTGGCTCAAATGTAATTATTAGTGAATTACATTTATCTAATGATTAATTAAAAATATTCATTTTCATTAATGAATTTCTACTAAATCTTAGTGGTGGAAAGGGATAACTTTTTTTTATTTGTATTTTATATTATGTATATTTTATAACTTTTCTATTTTATTTGTGGTGAGGGTGACAATCACCTGCAAAACAATAACTGTGGCGAGCACACCCTTGGAGGTGGTTGCTAGTCGTGGATGGAGTTATCGACTCATAAATATGATATTCAGTAGGGGCCTAAATTAAAATAGTTTTGTTTATCGTCTCATTTGGAATGTTAGAATACATAAATATATGTCTTAATGAATGACAATCAATCCAAAAGAAAAACCCTTAGTAAATGCTTCTATTGTCTGGTCCTGCACACATGAAAGAAAAATCAGCTCGAGATCACAGTTCGCAAGAGAGGAGCAAAGGGAAAACAAAGCATATTCCACAGGCGAAGGAGAAAACGAAACAGTGAAGGGGAAAAACATGCCATTTTTTTAAAGAAAATTTTTCGTAAATTAATCATGATTACACTCTTTTCCTAAATAATTAATGAGAATAGCATTCATCATTTTTTTCATATTTGTATCACAACTCGTTATATGATAATGATTAGATTACATCATTTGATTGAATAATAAAAAAATATTTGATGAGAATAGCATTTCCCTCAATCAAATAATTAGAGAATTAAATTAATTAAATATTTCATTTCCTTCCCTCTAACTCCTTCAAACCAAAAACAATTTTAGGCCAATGGTGGAAATAATAATAGATGAAATAATCGTTCTATGAAATTGAATGATTCTGCTTACGTACAAAAAAGCAATAATTTTGATGCCCGAAGGGCTGACCACTAAGCAATGCAACGCATGTGGACTGTCTTGTTTCATCTCCCCTTACCCATTTTAAAGCTTCTTACATAACCAAAGCTATGGTGTACTAACACTACAGCCACACTCTTCCTCCCAACAAAATCCAATGACGAATATTTGGTGTCCACCTTTATTCAGTGACACCTATCATACTTTTTTGGCCTTTTTGACAATAATTAACTTTATATTCAGTATTTAAATTATTTCTATGGTACGGCTCAGTTGCTGTACGCAACGCATGCCTCAAAGATGAAAAACGTGCCCAAGTGTCTATCAGTAAATATATGTTGTGGATAGGAAATAATTATGTTATAACGTGCCCACCATCAAAGTCATGGAGTGATTATTGTGTCCGGATATCGAATGTGTTTAGAGATATCATTGGGCGCTCTGTACCGACCGCAGTTCCCTCGGTATGCTGTCCGGACAAAATAATTTTTCCAAAGTCATGCAAGAGAGCGAGGGGATCGAGATACTTCTAAACTGTTTTCTTATTGCTTTATGGTGTAAATGAGTCGAGCCGGGTAGTAGCATTATAAAGCTGAATTTGTTTAGCTTATAATGCGCCCAAACTTGAGCTCAAGTTCAAATTTGAGAACTTGAGCTCATTTAATGAGCTCGAACTCAACTCGCTGTATAAAAAATAAGCTCGACTTTGGCTCAATTACTCGAGTTCATTTAAAAGGCTCCAAATGGGCTCATTTATGGAGCTCGAATTTTTATCATCTTAAAAAATTCTTAAGAAAATTGTATATTCAAAATCTTTAAAATATATTTTTAAATTGAGTAGCTTGATGATCTAGCTAGACAAGTCAAACTGAGCGCGAACTTGAGCTCAATTACATGCTTGAGCTCGAATTCGAAACTCGATAACTTGACTCACAAGCTCGTTAGTGAGTCGAGTTCGAGCCAGCTTGAGAGCTGCCTTGGCTCACTTACACCCCTATTAATTTGAATTTTTATTTGGTCATAACTTTTTCATTGTTTTCAAGAAAATTTTATACCAAAAAGTTGTTTTATATAAAATTTTTTTTAAAAAAATATTTTTCTTTAATGACTTTATAATTACCTTAACATTATATTATAGTCGTTCCAAACAAACACTAAATTTGGGAGAATAAAGAGAATATTTTCTTGGTGTTTGGCCAAACTTGCACATGTTTATAGTGCATTATCTATGGTTAAGAAAAAAAAAATAACAGAGGCGGAAGAAAATAATTTAAGATGGTCAAAACATTTGTGGTTGGACTTAGGAGCCTCTTAAATTAAGATTATATTTGAAAGATATGAACATGTTAAAATTTAAAAAATGTTTGAAAATAACTAAAGATTATATCA
>NW_021319187.1:407567-415750 GCF_001605985.2 Dendrobium catenatum
ATATATATATATATATCTGTTTTTAATATTTTTTATGTTAATTGATATATTTTATATTATTTACTACATCAATTCAAAACTCACACACACAATGCATATACAAAGACTCGAACATATAAGACCTCTTAGTTGGAAGCATAAGCTCTCAACCAACAGGTCAAGTTGTGCTGCTTTCACAATTTATTAATATAAAAATATTTCAACTTATTTTTCTAAATTTAATAAAATATTTATTTTAGTAATTTTATTTTTCCAAAGTAATATTTACATTATATAAAGAATAAAATAAAATGTTATTAATAGTCTTTATCATAAATAGAAACAATCAAATATAAATATTATGTTTTAAAGGCTGTGCAACTAAATGTGTTATGTGTTTGAAAGTTGTTAATATTGGAGGGCTGAAAATGATGGATGTTTTATCAATATGGGGATTTATCACGAATCAAACGTGTGGTTTATTCAATTTGCACGATGCAATTCATTTTCACATGTTTTTTTAATAGAATTTCTCATTGCAAGTGCTTAAAAATAGCATTTCCAATGAGCAATTCTTTCACATGGGCTGCAACTTTACTCAAATTTTCACTTAGGTTAATTCTATGCCTTCTAAAACCATTAAGAAGATCTTTCTTCTAGCTATCCATGTTACTTAATACTATATTTTTGGTGAAAAGTACTACATAATTTTTCAAGAGGTTTGCACCCCACCTAAAATATTAATAAAAAAAGATTTATATTTCATTTGATATAGTTTTCTTCATTTTCTGCAAAGTTGCTGTAGAGAAAATAAAATTTTGAATTTATTATAGAAATAAGTTTCTAGTATAAAAAATTATTTAAAAATAGTGAAGAAGCAATTACCAAATAGAAATTATATTTACATTTTGAAAAACAAGCACTAAGAAAGCTCCCTCAAACAAAGCTTTAGTTCATTATTGGACAAAAAAAGTAGAAAGTGGAAGTTCAAAGGCTAATTCCTAACTCAATTCAATAACTATGCTTAATAGTGTAGTATGCACTTTGAGAGGAAGGAGCTCTTCCTCTTGAGCTTCTTGAGAGAGGATGAGAGAGAGATGGAATGGGAGAGATAGTTGAAATCATAATTAGAATTCTATATCTTTTGACAGCTTAATCTGTTACCTTATTACAAACTATTGGTATTTATATATAGACACAAATGATAACAACAAAGGCTACACAAGAAACTAACCAATGTATCATAAAAGGTTATAAAGAAAACTAACTAAAAGAAAGTACAATATAGTAAATTTTGGATCAATCACAACAAACTCCATCTTGGTCCTAAATTTACAAAACATTTATGTCTTCATCTGTTGCCTCGACTATGTTGGCATCATCCTTGGGTCCAACTCTCTTTTGCTTTAGCAAATCCAGGTTTTTTTTTTTTTTTTTTTTTGAAGTGTCATTCCTTATGGCAGTGGAAGCACGTGACAGTGGAAGCATGCATATGTTGATGGACTCGCTTCTTCCCCACGCTATCAGAATGTTGCCAACACTTTCATCTTTGCCCTCATTTCAACCCTTGCTTGCCACATAGTAGTGTGTCCACTATATTTTTTTATGACTTCAGCAATGAACTTAGAGGCTACCTTGATCTTCTTCATCAATCCATACGTCTACAATCTTAAGATCAAGAATTAGTTTCATCAATGTTTTTTTTTTTTACCTTCTTCCATATGCAACATATCTAGAGCTTTATTTAGGTATAGACGGCTGGCCAACAATCTTTTCAGGTATAATGACTCTAGTTTCTCCCAGACTTCTATGGTAGAATCTTCTTCAGTTACTTCCCACAAAACTTCATCACTGATTTACAACAGGATTGTACTATGAGCCTTCAACTGCGTTTGCCTTGCCCTTGCTCTATCGGATATGGCATCAATATATTCCGTGGAAATCGCCTCGGATGTTCCTTCATGAACAAGGAGGGTCTTCATTTTGATTCTCCATAATTTGAAGTCATTTTCATTGATGAATTTATTGATTTCAGTTTTTTTTCATTGGCATGGTCAAGAACTTCGCTCACCATTCTAATCCGACTGCAAGAAATACACCCGAGCTACAAATTGTAGCCTCGCACTTGCTTGCACTTCCACGATCTGCCCTGCATGTTCTTGCTTATGCTCACTCAGCTCCACCTCTTGGTAGATTTGCGCCTGCTGCACTATGTTCCACATATCAAACACTATGCACCTTGTGCACTCCACTCGCAGGCTCCACAATCTTAACCCGTGCAACCACGAACACACGTGCCCTGCTCAACGCTCCGCCCGTGCCCGTGTGCTCTGCTCTGCGAGCTTTGACTCTACCATAACCTACGATTTGCCCGCGCATGCCTCCACCGCCTACATCTCTGCCCGTGCATGTCTTCGCCCACACTTGGTTCAACTCATCACCTAAAATAGACTTAGACCAAGTGTCATGGACTAGTGAACAACATCAAATAGGTCATCAAGCAAAAGACTCCATGAAGAGTTTAACTCATCACAGGATGACTCCAATCCAACTCATCATCTCACCCTAAAGGATGATCATATGCGAGCTTAATATAACATGGAAGGAAGTTAACTACCACACCAAATTGTAACATATTGTAAACATCCATGATATGTACTTTAATCAATGTACTTTCATTCATGAAAAATTTTATAATCTTGTCACTCCATTGATAGGTCGAACATACACTTATAAATAAGTGGTCCCAAAGTCAGATAATGCGGGACTTTCTATCTTTTTAAATCTATTTCGCACTCATTTTCACTTGAGGAAAAACCATTCTACTAATTATAATCTCTATATTTTTTCCTAGTATTATTATGGTCTCTATGCTTCCTAGGAAAGGTTGAGGGTACATTGCAGAATCATGTATGACATACGAGCCTTTCCTTTGATCTACTTCTAGCTTGAGAAATATACTCTTATCGATTTCCTGACCGCAAAGAAGCCAAGAAGAGAAAGGACAGCTTTGACTATTTTTAGATGGTTAAAAACATCATTACATCAAAGTAAAAGTGCATTCTAAGTTTTATTTTTTTTAATTGTTTACACCTACTAATTTGTATGCATCTTAACCTATTTCCAAAATAATCAGCCACATCTCATGTTATATGCTTTGGAGGTAGCTTTCACTTTGCCAGTCTTCTACAAGCATATTCAGGGTTCATTGTATCGCTACCATTCATTTTCTCCGCCGCTTGTTTGCTTTCGGTTCAATGGTTAGCACTTAGAAACTTTAGCATTCTCTTGGACCCACAAAAAGGTATGCTGTTCAGCAAAAGAGAAGAATATTATTACCACAATCCAGCTTATGTGCGCGGAAAAAAGAAAAAAATAATATTATAAGAAAAGTTGTAAAAATTGGTGAGGAATCTCTCTTCACTCTCTTTCTTTTTTAGATTAATTTTATTTTTTGTATTTATGATTTTTAAATCATCAATTAAGAAATTGGATTCAACGCAATCGTCATTTGTTCATTCAGATGAAGACTTGATCATATAGTGACATTCTTAGTGATGAAAAAAAAAAAATTATTGCTACGCCATCAAAAATTCTTCCTCGTGCATGAATCTCCAGGCCTATTCAATTTGGTATTAAATAACAACAACAACAAGCCTTTATCCCACTACGTGGGGTCGGCTACATGAATCATTTTTCTCCATTGTATCATATTAAAAGTCAAATTCTCGTTTAAATCTAATAGAGAAAGATCATTTCTAATATTTTCTAATCAAATCTTTTTAGGTCTTCCTCTACCTTTCTTAACATAAGTTAAATCTAATACATCTACTTTCCTAACCAGGTCATCGGATGGCCGCCGTTTTATGTGACCAAACTATCATTTCAATTTGGAATTAAATAATATTCAATCAAAATTAATTTTAGTTAATAATTTTCTCAAGAATTATTCTTGGTCGAGCTACGTAAACGGGAAGAATTTCAATCTCTACCATGAAGGTAGGTTTGAAACTAGGACTCTACCATGAAGGTAGGTTTGAAATTAGGAGGAGCTCACGGTGGACATTTTTTTTCCCCCTTAAAAGAATAAACATCTTAACTATTTTGCCCATCTTCAATAAACACAATTTTCTAAATTTTAAGAAAATAATTTCTTTTATATTTCATACATAAAATCATGCATTTCACAATCATATTTAACCCTCCATTAAAATAGAGGCTTATGAAGAGCTCGAACGATTTTGAAATGCTAACAAAAAGAGTGTTTTTTCTCATCTTTTTAAGATTTTGCAAATGGAGATTTATGTATTTATTATTAAATTTTTTTCTTTTTGTGATCATTAAAATTTAAGAACTAATTAATAAAATTATAAAAAATATAAAAATATATTATATATTTTTCTTGTTTATGAGCATATTTTTTCAAGTTATATGTTACCCCTCAATATAACTTAGTTATTAGATAATACAATTGAATTATTAGAAAAAATAAGATAAAATTATTAGAAAATATAATAAGTAAATAATATTTTTTAAGTATAATTATGACACAAAAAATTATGAATATATGATAGTTTAAAGAATGGTCCACCCAAATAAGTATAAAACACCAAAGAATGGCCCCAATGAGGTCCACTAAATGTCTTAATGGGCCTATTTAGGTAAGATATTGGGCTTATACCCATGTAGGTAGGTTGAGCCATTGCGTCGATCAGCGTTGCATGTAAGCAATGTTTGTGGCACATGCATATAAATATATAATTTATTTTTTATTTTAATATTAATATTTTTCCTTTTTAAGAAAACATATTTCAATTATTCCTATTAAATGCTATTAAAATGATTAAAAGCTATAAAAAATTGCAACAAATAAATAAATAAAAATTTAAAATTATTTAAAAAAAACTTCATAGTTCTTTTATTTTCCCTCCAACCATTAAAATCTCCTATCTTAAAAAATAAAATAAAATCTCCTATAAGATTTGAAAAATGACATAAATTTTCTGATTAGGCTTTGTATTTCTAAAAAATGAGGCTAAAAGTTATCTGCATGAATTTGGTTTCAAATTTCACTTATGAAACTTTGGTCTTTCTTTGAAGAAGAGGATGATTGTCTTTTTTGGATGGATTGAATTGAAAAATAAATCTAAATGATATTTTGAGGTTTAAATCTCATTCCCAAGAGGAGTTAGTTTTTTTAAAAATTTAGTGTCAACTATAAAAGAAATGATGGTACTTAATCAATATGAATCATGAGGTAATATTTGGATTGAAAACTTTCAGAATTAAATGCATGACCAATCAAACTCTAATTGATGCAGATTTATAGTCGAACACAATGTCTCAATGAGATAAGCTCATTGACCCCAAAATTGATTTGATCCAACTCTGAATGAGCTTTAATTAAGCACTTGCAATATAATTATAAATTTTTTAACATTAATTGGAAGACTGAATGGTCTTAAAATCTAGTGTGCATGGAGCCATGGAGTCAAATCTAGCAGCTCAATGAGAAAAATCCAACGAGCCAAATATCATTTGATTACAATATTATTAAGGCACTCAAATGCTGGATAAATAATTTATAATCAAGGGAATTAATCTGGAATGGTTGATGGAGTGTTTTGGATCTTGTTTAGCAAAATACCCTTATAAAAAATTATAATTATGATTCTATTTTTTATGTGAAGGAGATTCAAGAGCCGGGAGAAGAAATTTATCACATTTTCCTGATGATCACCATTTACAATCTCCACAACCAATACAAAATTTTCGTCGCCTCACTATTATCATTTGATTATTAATTTCTAATTATATTATTAGGCTTTAACTATCCACTTGTGGATACCTGATTTATGTAATTTCTATAACAAGAAATAAAAATTAACTCTGAACTTCGTATACTCCAATATTCTTTAATTATGAGGAAAGGATGATTATTTTATCTTTTATTATTTGGTATGGATTCATTCCACTGTGAAGAGGTTAGTCATACCTAGAATGAGCGATCATAGATTCACCAAATAGCAAAAAACTTAATGACACTTGAAGTAAAGAGGAAAGCTCTCATGATAGAAAAAAGACAACTTGACCATCTATTAAGTGATGAGACTTCTCTATTAGTGGTTGAAATTGAGATTAGAGTTACATAATTAATGGTTGTAGAAGTCTTTAAGTGCTACATCTTTGAAGGTTTAAGAAGACTTCAAGTAATCTTGAGCATATCATTATTTGATCATTAATCATATTCAAGAAAATTATAATAAGATATTTGAAGTAGAGATAAAGGACCTGAAGTATCAATGTCTTGCAGAAGATTTTATTCGTAATCTTTTGAAGAGATTCATATGGTCTATCATAAAAATGGAACCAACATTAGAGGATTGTCTCCTAATCAAGCATCTAAAGTATCCACTTTCTATGTTAACAATGAAGTATAAAATGACCTAATTTAGGAAATTTCTATTATTGTGTTGAATAATATACTTAACTATCTTCTTTATATATTCTCCTAAATACAACATGAGGATATTGATTTATGAGTCACCTTTAGAATATAAATGATTTAAATATATGCAAAATCAAGGTTACTATATTGTTTTAGCAAATTTTAAATAAAATTTGAACAAACTTCAAAGGATTTGAAACAATATTTAAATCAAAACCTAATATGGTTAAATTTATAGTTAAAATAAATTCAAACAAGAAACACAATTAACAACTTTTTTCAGCGCGACTCCTCTTTCGCTCTGCTAGGGCTTTGCCCTAGCTCCTTATCCGGTGCAATTTTGTGGCCCTCCGCCGCCGAATTTTGGATTGCTCTTTGTTGGAGGCTGCAGGGAAGCTCTCTCTCCTTCTCCACTGATTTTTTTCTTTTGGTTTTTCTGGTTTGGCTACTCCGTCTTATCCTCCTCCGATCTTCTTTGGCCGAAATGGCGGTTAGACGTGTGGTTGATCCATGTTTTTTGGATGGCTCATTTAAATCGCTATCATTTGCTGAAGCTCTTTCTGGCTCGTTGTTGTCTGCTTATTTTCCCAAGCTTTGTCAAGCTACTTTCCGCGGTTTGCCTTCACTGTGGATTTTAGAAGAGGAAATTAATGTGCTTTCCAAGCCCTTTCAATTTGCCTTAGTAGGTTTTTTCCTGACCAAGCGTCTAATTTTTTCTTTTCTCTTAACTTGAATTCTAATTTTTTTGTCAGAGTTCTGGATCAAATGCATATCCTAATTAAATTGTTTAATGATCTAGATTACAGTAGAATTTTTTTTCATCGATCATATTTAGTGTATAACTACTTCATAAAACTTTTGAAATGGTCTCCATTACTGGATGTTGGTTTTGAATCCTCTGTCATTCTGATTTGGATCTCATTTCCAAATCTTAAACCTCATCTGTTCTCTCCTAGAATCCTCCATGCTTTTGGGTTCGATGTTCGGGAAGCCTTTAAAGGTTGATAACGCCACTTATGTTGGTTCTAGACCTTCCCTAGCGCGTGTTCTGGTGGAGTTAGATATTTCTAAAAGCTACCCTTCGCAAATTTGGCTTGGGCCTGAGGTTTCGGGGTACATCCAATAGGTGCAAATGTAAATTTTTCTTGAATTTTGTGTCTTCCAAATATCTTGGTCACCTGAAGGGTGCATGGTCTACTACTTCTTTGTCTTTTTCTCCCCCTATTTCCTCTGAGCCTACTATCCGGCCTATTTTGGAGGTTTCTCCTTTGGTGGGGAAATGTACATTAGGTGTGGAGGGTTGTGAGCTTGTTGCTCCCGTTGTTCATGCGTTTGTTGCTGAGGGTGTTAATGTTTTAGTTGAAGGCTTAATTGGCGCTCGGGTGTTCCTGGTTCTTCTAATAGGTGTTTGGGTGGTGACTTGATCCCCTCCCCGTCTGTCCCTCTTGAGAATTAAGGGAATTGGCTTCTCCTTTGGGCACTTCTCATTCTGCTCCTTTATTTGGAGAGGTTGGAGTTAAGAATTGTGACACTAATTTAAAAGGCTTGTTTGTCTGATGTGGAGGTTGTGCCCGAACCGATTGAATTGTCTGGGGAAGTCAATTCCGGGGTGCGTGCTAGCCAGGGGTTGGTTGCTTTAGGTGTTTCCTCCCCTGCTTATTCTTTGGTCCAAAATAAATTGGTTTCCCCTTTCACCAATAGTTCTTTGGGTAGTTCAATAACATTTGTTAATGTTTCGATTACTGTTATACCTACT
>NW_021319187.1:423283-461255 GCF_001605985.2 Dendrobium catenatum
AGTATCTCATGTTGAATTTGATTTGAAGTCATCGTAGTCTGGAGTTCGATTTTCCTGAAATGTTAGTACACACAAGAGCAAATACAAATCTTCTAAAATTGTTAGGAGATAACTACACATTTGAACAATAATGTTTGGAATCATCAAAACTATACAAGTTGCAAAAATGTAAGGCATGCAAATAGCAACTATCTTAACAGTCCTCAAGTTGTACCCCTTTTTATAGCCATCCCTCTCACATTTTTTTTTCAGAAGGACTTCATCATGGCCCATGAACCACTAGCAGTGTTGGCTTGATGTGACCCGAGCGAAGAAATTTGTATTGTGGGACCCGCGAAGGTGACCGTCAGGCCACGTGATGCTACCACATGAGAAAAGAAGCAACTTTCCATCCATGAGTCCGTTTCAGCATTATGACCCCATTTTGGAAAGCTTTTTCTGTGTTGGAGAGAGCATCGATGTGCCAAAGCTAATCGGTCGGGCATGCACTGACGAATAATGCATTTTCGATCCCCTACGGTCCATTGGAATGAGGAAGCACCAAAATTACCTTTCTCCTGACATCTCCATAACTATAATTTGATACCATAAGACTACGAGTGTGATCATACCAGTACCATTACACCGGATCCCATCAGAACTCCATAGTTATGCATTCTTTGGCGAGAGTAGTATTGGGATGGGTGACCTCCTAGGAAGTTATCGTGTTGCACCACTTTTTATAACAATCCCTCTCTCTTTTTTTAGAAGCACTTTGCCACGGCCCATAAACCACTAGCAGTGTTGGCTTGCCCGACCCGAGTGATGAAATCCACATTATGGGACCCGCGAAGGTGACTGTCAGGCCTCATGATGCTGCCACATGAATAAAGAAACAACATTCTATCCAGGAGTACGTTTCAATATTATGACCCCATTCCATAAAACTTTTACCATACGGAGAGAGTGTCGATGTGCCAAAGGCGCATCGGTCGGGCATGCACCAATGAATAATGCTTTTTCGATCCCTTACGGTCCACCAGAACTAGGATGCGCCAAAATCACCTCTCCCCCGGCATCTGCAAAACTATAATTTGAGACATAAGACTTCGGGTGCTACCATAACCGCACTAGTGCACTAGATCCCTTAAGAACTCTGCTGTTAAGTGTGCTTGGGCGAGAGTAGTACTGGGATGGGTGACCTCTAGGGAAGTCCTCATGTTGCACCCTTTTTTTTAACCATCCCTCACTCTTTTTTTTTTGGAAGCTCTTTGCCACGACCCATGAACCACTAGCAGTGTTGGCTCGCTACGATCCGATCAAAAAAATCTGCATCGTCGGATCTGTGAATGTGACCATCGGGTATCGTGATGCGGCCGCGCTAGAATAGTAACAACTTTCCGCCTAGGAGTTCATTTCAGTATTGTGACCCCATTCCGAAAAGCTTTTTTTTTTTAGATGGAGTGAGCACCGATGTGCAAAAGGCGCATCAGCCGGGCATGCTCCAATGAATAATGCTTTTTTGATCCCCTACGGTCCAAAAGAATGAGGTGCGCCAAAATCACCTCTCCCTCGGCGTCTGCATAACTATAATTTGAGACCATAAGATTATGGGTGTGACCATACTAGCACCAGTGCATCGGATCCCATTAGAACTTTGAAGTTAAGCGTGCTTGAGCAAGAGTAGCATTGGGATGTGACCTCCTAGGAAGTCCTCGTGTTGCTCCATTTTTTTTAACTATCCCTGTATCTTTTTTTTTGCTGAAGCTCTTAGCCACGAACCACTAACAGTGTTGGCTCTTCGTGACCCGAATGAAGAAATCTGCATCGTGGGACCCGCGAAGGTGATCGTTGAGTCCCGTGATGCGACCGCATAGGAATAGCAACAACGTTTCGCTCAGGAGTCCATTTCAGCATTATGAATTTATTCCGAAAAGCTTTTTCCGAGCCAGAGTGATCGCCGATGTGCCTAAGGAACATCGGCTGGGCATGCGCTAACGAATAACACATTTTCAATCTTGTACAGTCCACTGGAATGAGGATGCGCTAAAATCACCTCTCCCTAGGCATATGCAAAACTATATTTTGAGACCATAAGACTTCGGGTGTGACCATACCCGCACCGGTGCACTGGATCCCATCAGAACTCCGCAGTTAAGCGTGCTTGGGCGAGAGTAGTACTGGGATGGGTTACCTCATGGGAAGTCCTTGTGTTGAACCCTTTTTTATAACCATCTCTCACTCTTTTTTTTTTAGAAGCTCTTCGCCACGGCTTACGAACCACTAGTAGTGTTGGCTCTCCATGACCCGAATGAAGAAATCTTCATCGTGGGACCCGCGAAGGTGATTGTCAGGTCCCGTGATGCGACCGCACAGGAATAGCAACAATGTTTCGCTCAGGAGTCCATTTTTGCATTATGAATTTATTCCGGAAAGCTTTTTAAGAGCCAGAGTGATCGCCGATGTGCCTAAGGCACATCAGCTTGGCATGCGCTAACGAATAACACATTTTCAATCATGTACAGTCCACCGGAATGAGGATGCGCCGAAATTACCTCTCCCTAGGCATTTGCAAAACTATATTTTGAGACCATAAAACTTCGGGTGCGACCATACCCGCACCAGTGCACTATATCGCATCAGAACTCTGCAGTTAAGCGTTCTTGGGCGAGAGTAGTACTGGGATGGGTTACCTCATGGGAAGTCCTCGTGTTGAACCCTTTTTTATAACCATCTCTCGCTCTCTTTTTTGGAAGCTCTTCGCCACGTCTTACGAACCACTAGCAGTCTTGGCTCACAGTGACCTGAGCTAACAAATATGCATTGTGGGACCTGTGAAGGTGACCGTTAGGTCCTGTGATGCGGCCGCACGGGAAAACAATCAACGTTTTGTCAAGGAGTCTGTTTCAGCATTATAGCCCCATTCTGGAAAGTTTTCTCTAAGACAGAGTGAGCACATATGTTCCAAAGCAGCATCGGTTGGGCATGCGGCAACGATTAAGGCATTTTTGAACCCCTACGTTCCACCGAAATGATGATGCACCAAAATCACCTCTCCCCCAGCATCTGCATAACTATAATTCGAGACCATTAGATTATGGGTGCGAACTTACCAATACCAGTGCACCGGATCCCATCAGAACTCCATAGTTAAGTGTTCTTGGGAGAGAGTAGTACTGGGATGGGTGACCTCCTGGGAAGTCCTCGTATTGCACCCTTTTTAATAACCATCCCTCCCTCTTTTTTTTTTGGAAGCTCTTCTCCATGGCCCATAAACCATAAGCAGTGTTGGCTCGTCGCAACCCGAGTGAAGAAATCTGCGTCATAGGACCCGACGATCGCCTTCGTGGGTCGTACAGGAATAGAAAAAACTTTCTGTCCTGGATTCTGTTTCAGCATTATGACCCCATTTCGAAAAGCTTTTTTCGAAACGGAGTGAGCGCCGATATGCTAAAGGCGCATTAGCCGGGCATGCATCGACGAATAAAGCTTTTCGATCCCCTATGCTCTAGCAAAATGAGGATGCGCCAAAATCTCCTCTCCCCCGGCATCTGCATAACTATAGTTTGAGACAATATGACTAGGGGTGTGACCATACCAGCACCAGTGCATCGGATCCCATCAGAACTCCGCAGTTAAGCATGCTTGGGTGAGAGTAGTACTTGGATGGGTGACCTTCAGGGATGTCCTTGGTTTGCACCATTTTTTTATAATCATCCTTCTCTCTCTTTTTTTTTCGGAAGCTCTTCGACACGACACATGAACCACTTACAGTGTTGGCTTATCGCAACCCGAGCGAAGAAATCTGCATCGTGGGATCCACGAAGGCAACCGTCGGGTCCCGTGATGCGGTCTCATGGGAATAGTAACAACTTTCCGCCCAGTAGTCCATTTCAACATTATGAAACCATTTTGAAAAGCATTTTTGAGGGGGAGAGAGCGCCATTAAGATAGAGGCACATCAGTCGGGCATACGCCAACGAATAATGCATTTTCGATCCCCTACATTCTACCAAAATTAGGATGTGCCAAAATCACCTCTCCCCTGGGGTCTGCATAACTATAATTTGACACCATAAGACTAATGATGTGACCAAATTAGAACCAATGCACCGGATCCCATCAGAACTCTGCAGTTAAGTGTGCTTGGGCAAGAGTAGTACTAGGATGGGTGACCTCTTGAGAAGTCCTTATGTTGTACCCTTTTTTATAACCATCACTCTCTCAATTTATTTTTTCGGAAGCTCTTCACCACGGTCAACGAACAACTAGCAGTGTTGGCTCGTGACGAACTGAGCAAAAATCCACATCGTGGGACTCGTAAGGTCGGGTTCCATGATGCAGAGGTACGGGAAAAGCAACAACTTTCTATCTAGGTGTCTATTTCAGCATTATGACCCATTTCAAAAAGCTTTTCTGAGATAGAGTGAGCACCGATGTGCAAGAGGTGCATAGACCAGGCATGCATCGACGAATAATGAATTTTTGATCACCTACGATCCACCATAATGAGGATGGGCCAATATCACCTCTCCATTAGCATCTACATAACTATAATTTGAGACCCTAAGACTATGGATGCGACCATACCAGCACAAGTGCACCGATTCCCATCAGAACACTGCAGTTAAGCGTGCTTAGGTGAGAGTAGTATTTGGATGGGTGACCTCCTAGGAAGTCCTCATGTTTCACTCTTTTTTTAACCATCACGCTCTCTTTTTTTTTTTAGAAGCTCTTCACCACGGCCCACAAACCACTAGCAGTGTTGGCTCGTTGAGACTCGAGAGAAGAAATCTGCATCATGAGACCCGAGAAGGCGACCGTCAGGTCCCGTGATGCGGCGGCATGGAATAGAAATAACTTTTAGCAAGAGTAATATTGGGATGTGACCTCCTAGGAAGTCCTCATGTTGCTCCATTTTTTTAACAATCCTTGCATCTTTTTTTTTTTTTGGAAGCTCCTAACCACGGCCCACAAACCACTAGCAGTGTTGGCTCTTCGTGACCCGAATGAAGAAATCTGCATCGTCGGACCAGCGAAGGTGATCGTCGGGTCCAGTGATGCGACCGCACAGGAAGAGCAACAACGTTTCGCTCAGGAGTCAATTTCAGCATTATGAATTTATTCTGGAAAGCTTTTTCTGAGCCAGAGTGATCGCCATAAGGCACATCGGCTGGGCATGAGCTGACGAATAACACATTTTCAATCTTGTACAGTCCATTGGAATGAGGATGTGCCAAAATCACCTCTCCCTAGGCATCTACAAAACTATATTTTGAGACCATAAGACTTCAGATGCGACCATACCCGCACCAGTGCACTGGATCCCATCAGAACTCCGCAGTTAAGCGTGCTTGGGTGAGAGTAGTACTGGGATGGGTTACCTCATGGGAATTCCTTATGTTGCACCCATTTTTATAACCATCTCTTGCTCTTTTTTTTTAGAAGCTCTTCGCCATGGCCTACGAACCACTAGTAGTGTTGGCTCTCCATGACCCGAATGAAGAAATCTTCATCGTGGGACCCGCGAAGGTGATCGTCGGGTCCCGTGATGCGACCACTCAGAAATAGAAACAATGTTTTGCTCAGGAGTCTATTTTAGCATTATGAATTTATTCCGGAAAGCTTTTTCAGAGCGAGAGTGATCGTCGATGTGCCTAAGGCACATCGGGTGGGAATGCGCTGATGAATAACACATTTTCAATCATGTACAGTCCACAAGAATGAGGATGTGCCAAAATCACCTCTCCTTAGGCATCTGCAAAACTATATTTTGAGACCATAAGACTTCGGGTGTCACCATACCCGCACTGGTGCACTGGATCCCATCAGAACTCCGCAGTTAAGCGTGCTTGGGCGAGAGTAGTACTGGGATGGATTACCTCATGGGAAGTCCTCGTATTGCACCATTTTTTATAACCATCTCTCGCTCTTTTTTTTAGAAGCTCTTCTCCACGGCTTACGAACCACTAGCAGTCTTGGCTCACGGTGACCTGAGCGAACAAATCTGCATTCTGGGACCCGTGAAGGTGACCGTTAGGTCCTGTGATGCGGCCGCACGGGAAAACAAACAACTTTTTGTCAAGGAGTCTGTTTCAACATTATAACACCATTCTGGAAAGCTTTCTCCAAGACAGAGTGAGCACATATATGCCAAAGCAGCATCGGCTGGGCATGCACCAACGATTAAGGCATTTTTGATCCCCTACAGTCCACCGAAATGATGATGCACCAAAATCACCTCTCCCCCAGCATCTTCATAACTATAATTCGAGACAATTAGACTATGGGTGCGACCATACCAATACCAGTGCACCATATCCCATCAGGACTCCATAGTTAAGTGTGCTTGGGCGAGAGTAGTACTGGGATGGGTGACCTCCTGGGAAGTCCTCGTATTGCACCCTTTTTAATAACCATCCATCCCTCTTTTTTTTTGGAAGCTCTTCTCCATGGCCCAGGAACCACAAGCAGTGTTGGCTCGCCACAACCCAAGTGAAGAAATCTGCATCGTGGGAACCACGAAGGCGATCATCGGGTCCCATGACGTGGCCGCACAGGAATAGCAAAAATTTTCTGTCCTGGAGTCTGTTTCAGCATTATGACCCCATTCTGAAAAGCTTTTTTCAAAATGGAGTGAGCGCTGATATGCTAAAGGCGCATTAGCCCGGCATGCATCGACGAATAAAGCTTTTCGATCCCCTATTGTCTAGCAAAATGAGGATGTGCCAAAATCACCTCACCCCCGACGTCTGCATAACTATAGTTTAAGACCATATGACTATGGGTGTGACCATACCAGCACCAGGGCATCGGATCCCATCAAAACTCTGCAGTTAAGCATGCTTGGGTGAGAGTAGTACTTCGATGGGTGACCTCCTAGGATGTCCTTGGGTTGCACCATTTTTTATAACCATCCTTCTATCTCTTTTTTTTTTTCGGAAGCTCTTCGACACGGCCCATGAACCACTTACAGTGTTGGCTCATCGCAACCCGAGCAAAGAAATCTGCATCGTGGGATCCACGAAGGCAACCGTCGGGTCCCGTGATGCGGTCGCATGGGAATAGTAACAACTTTCCGCCCAGTAGTCCATTTCAGCATTATGACACCATTCCAAAAAGCTTTTTTTGAGGGGGAGAGAGCGTTGATGTGATAGAGGCACATCAGTCAGGCATACGCAAATGAATAATGCATTTTCGATCCCCTACATTCCACCAAAATTAGGATGTGCCAAAATCACCTCTCCCCTAGCGTCTGCATAACTATAATTTGACACTATAAAACTAATGATGCGACCAAATTAGAACTAATGCAATGGATCCCATCAGAACTCTGCAGTTAAGTGTGCTTAGGCAAGAGTAGTACTAGGATGGGTGACCTCCTGAGATGTCCTTATGTTGAACCCTTTTTCATAACCATCACTCTCTCAATTTTTTTTTTCGGAAGCACTTCACCACGGTCAACGAACCACTAGCAGTGTTGGCTCGTGATGACCCGAGCGAAAATCCACATCGTGGGACTCACAAGGTCGGGTTCCATGATGCGGAGGTACGGGAAACGCAACAACTTTCTATTTAGGAGTCCATTTCAGCATTATGACCCATTTTGAAAAGCTTTTCTGAGACAGAGTGAGCACCGATGTGCAAGAGGTGCATCGACCAGGCATGCATCAATGAATAATGAATTTTTGATCACCTACGATCCACCAGAATGAGGATGGGCCAAAATCACCTCTCCCTTGGCATCAACATAACTATAATTTGAGACCCTAAGACTATGGATGCGACCATACCAGCACAAGTGCACCGGATCCCATCAGAACTCTGCAGGTAAGCGTGCTTAGATGAGAGTAGTATTGGGATGGGTGACCTCCTACGAAGTTATAGTGTTGCACCCCTTTTTATAACAATCCCTCTCTCTTTTTTTAGAAGCACTTTGCCACGGCCCATAAACCACTAGCAGTGTTGGCTTGCCCGACCCGAGCGATGAAATCAACATTATGGGACCCGCGAAGGTGACTGTCAGGCCTCATGATGCTGCCACATGGGAAAAGAAACAACATTCTGTCCAAGAGTCCGTTTCAGTATTATGACCCTATTCCATAAAACTTTTACCATACGGAGAGAGTGTCGATGTGCCAAAGGCGCATCGGTCGGGCATGCACCGATGAATAATGCTTTTTCGACCCCTTATGGTTCACCAGAACTAGGATGTGCCAAAATCACCACTCCCCCCGCATCTTCAAAACTAGAATTTGAGACATAAGACTTCGGGTGCGACCATACCAGCACCAGTGCACTAGATCCCTTAAGAACTCTACTGTTAAGTGTGCTTGGGCGAGAGTAGTACTGGGATGGGTGACCTCCTGGGAAGTCCTCATGTAGCACCATTTTTTTTAACCATCCCTCACTTTTTTTTTTGGAAGCTCTTTTCCACGACCCATGAACCACTAGAAGTGTTGGGTCGCTACGATCCAAGCGAATAAATCTGCATCGTCGGACCTGTGAATGTGATCATCGGGTCCCGTGAAGCGGCCGCGCTAGAATAGCAACAACTTTCCACTTAGGAGTCCATTTCAGCATTGTGACCCTATTCCGAAAAGCTTTTTTTTTAGACGGAGTGAGCACCAATGTGCAAAAGGCGCATCGGCCGGGCATGCTCCAATGAATAATGCTTTTTTGATCCCCTACGGTCCAAAAGAATGAGGTGCGCCAAAATCACCTCTCCCTCGGTGTCTGCATAACTATAATTTGAAACCATAAGATTATGGGTGTGACCATACTAGCACCAGTGCTTCGGATCCCATTAGAACTTTGAAGTTAAGAGTGCTTGAGCAAGAGTAGCATTGGGATGTGACGTCCTAGGAAGTCCTCGTGTTGCTCCATTTTTTTTAACCATCCCTTTATCTTTTTTTTTTCGGAAGCTCCTAGCCACGACCCACGAACCACTCGCAGTGTTGGCTCTTCGTGACCCGAATGAAGAAATCTGCATCGTGGGACCCACGAAGGTGATTATCGAGTCCCGTGATGCGACCGCACAGGAATAGCAACAACGTTTCGCTCAGGAGTCCATTTCAGCATTATGAATTTTTTCCGGAAAGCTTTTTCCGAGCCAGAGTGATCGCCGATGTGCCTAAGGAACATCGGCTGGGCATGCACTGACGAATAACACATTTTCAATCTTGTACAGTCCACTAGAATGAGGATGCGCCAAAATCACCTCTCCCTAGGCATCTGCAAAAATATATTTTGAGACCATAAGACTTCGGGTGTGACCATACCCGCACCGGTGCACTGGATCCCATCAGAACTCCGCAGTTAACCGTGCTTGGACGAGAGTAGACTGGGATGGGTTACCTCATAGGAAGTCCTTGTGTTAAACCCTTTTTTATAACCATCTCTCGCTCTTTTTTTTAGAAGCTCTTCGCCACGGCTTACGAACCACTAGTAGTGTTGGCTCTCCGTGACCCGAATGAAGAAATCTTCATTGTGGGACCAGTGAAGGAGATTGTCAGGTCCCGTGATGCAACCGCACAGGAATAGCAACAATGTTTCGCTTAGGTGTCCATTTTTGCATTATGAATTTATTGCGGAAAGCTTTTTCAGAGCCAGAGTGATCGCCGATGTGCCTAAGGCACATCAGCTTGGCATGCTCTAACCAATAACACATTTTCAATCATGTACAATCCCCCGGAATGAGGATGCGCCAAAATCACCTCTCCCTAGGCATCTGCAAAACTATATTTTGAGACCATAAGACTTCGGGTGCGACCATACCCGCACCGGTGCACTGGATCCCATCAGAACTCTACAGTTAAGCGTCCTCATGTTGAACCCTTTTTTATAACCATCTCTCGCTCTCTTTTTTAGAAGCTCTTCGCCACGGCTTACGAACCACTAGCAGTCTTGGCTCACAGTGACTTTAGCGAACAAATATGCATTGTGGGACCTATGAAAGTGACTGTTAGGTCCTGTGATGCGACCGCACGAGAAAAAAAACAAGGTTTTGTCAAGGAGTCCGTTTCAGCATTATAACCCCATTCTGGAAAGATTTCTCCAAGACAGAGTGAGCAAATATCTTTCAAAGCAACATCAGCTGGGCATGCGCCAACGATTAAGGCATTTTTGAACCCCTACGTTCCACCGAAATGATGATGCACCAAAATCACCTCTCCCCCAGCATCTGCAAAACTATAATTCGAGACCATTAGATTATGGGTGCGACCTTACCAATACCAGTGCATCGGATCCCATCAGAACTCCATAGTTAAGTGTGCTTTGGCGAGAGTAGTACTGGGATGGGTGACCTTCTGGGAAGTCGTATTGTACCCTTTTTAATAACCATCCCTCCCTCTTTTTTTTTGGAAGCTCTTCTCCATGGGCCATGAACCACAAGCAGTATTGGCTCACCGCAACCCGAGTGAAGAAATCTGCGTCATGGGACCCGACGATCGCCTTCGTGGGTCGTACAGGAATAGCAAAAACGTTATGTCATGGAGTCTATTTCAGCATTATGACCCCATTTCAAAAAGCTTTTTTCGAAACAGAGTGAGCGCCGATATGCTAAAGGCGCATTAGCCGGGCATGCATCGACGAATAAAGCTTTTCGATCCCCTATGGTCTAGCAAAACGAGGATGCGCCAAAATCTCCTCTCCCCCGGTGTCTACATAACTATAGTTTGAGACCATATGACTATGGGTGTGACCATACCAGCACCAGTGCATCGGATCCCATCAGAACTCCGCAGTTAAGCATGCTTGGGTGAGAGTAGTACTTGGATGGGTGACCTTCAGGGATGTCCTTTGTTTGCACCATTTTTTATAATCATCCTTCTCTCTCTTTTTTTTTCGGAAGCTCTTCGACACGACACATGAACCACTTACAGTGTTGGCTCATCGCAACCCGAGCGAAGAAATCTGCATCGTGGGATCCACGAAGGCAACCGTCGGGTCCCATGATGCGGTCGCATGGGAATAGTAATAACTTTCCGCCCTGTACTCCTTTTCAACATTATGACACCATTTCGAAAAGCATTTTTGAGGGGGAGAGAGCGCCAATGAGATAGAGGCACATCAGTCGGGCATACGCCAATGAATAATGCATTTTTGATCCCCTACATTCTACCAAAATTAGGATGTGCCAAAACCACCTCTCCCCTGGCGTCTGCATAATTATAATTTGACACCATAAGACTAATGATGTGACCAAATTAGAACCAATGCACCGGATCCCATCAGAACTCTGTAGTTAAGTGTGCTTGGGAAAGAGTAGTACTAGGATGGGTGACCTCCTGAGAAGTCCTTATGTTGAACACTTTTTTATAACCATCACTCTCTCAATTTATTTTTTTGGAAGCTCTTCACCACGGTCAACGAACAACTAGCAGTGTTGGCTCGTGACGAACTGAGCAAAAATCCACATCGTGGGACTCGCAAGGTCGGGTTCCATGACGCGGAGGTACGTGAAAAGCAACAACTTTCTATCTAGGTGTCTATTTCAGCATTATGACCCATTTCAAAAAGCTTTTTTGAGATAGAGTGAGCACCGATGTGCAAGAGGTGCATCAACCAGGCATGCATCGATGAATAATGAATTTTTGATCACCTACGATCCACCATAATGAGGATGGGCCAAAATCACCTCTCCCTTAGCAGCAAAATGAAGCAGCACTTTCAATATTATTTAAGTCAAGCATGTAAACATTATTGATCCGCATTCCCTGTAAAATAGTGTTATTATTTAATCTTATAATTCAAGTATTAGCCAAAAATTTTATGATGAATCCCTTATCACAAAGCTGACTGATATTGAGCAAGTTGTGTTTTAGTTCATCTACATGCAAAACATTTTCAATCAAAATATTCTTGGAGTTTCCAATTATACCAGCGCCCACTACCTTCCCGGTGGTGTTGTCTCCAAGAGTAACTATACCTCCTATCTTGGTCTCTAATAAAATGAATTGATTGGCATCTCCAGTCATGTGTTGTGAGCATCAGCTATCCAGGTACCACATGATTTCACGAGACCATTTATCAGAGCAAGCCTGCAAAATCATCAAACAATAGATTTAGGAACACAAATAGGTTTAGATCCCTTCTTATGAAAAGAAGAATGTAATGCCTGTGTGTTATGCTGTGAATCATGCTATTTAGGTCTCCACACCCAATGTGTATTACGATGAATGGTGCAAGTGTGTGCAATATGTCCTATCATGCCATATGCAAAACATCTAACTCCTAAAAAAGGATGTTCTGATCCACTTAGGTGGTGAGGCTTCTTTTTAAAGTTATGAGTTGCATGAAATGAAGATTTATTATTTTTAAAAACTTTGATATTTGCTAATTTCTTAAATTCCTTTTCTAACTCAGCATGGGATGACTTCAAGGAATCAGTCCATCAGATAATTCAGTATGCTCTTTGTTTAATGCATAAAACTCATCAAGTAATGACATGTGATTGCTATTAATTGTAGTGATTTTTAAGAAGAATTTTATGCTCTTTTTATATATTTAAAAACTCTACTTTCAAGCTAGCATGATTTTCTTAAGTTTTCTATATGATACATGAATTTTCTTATATATTTCAAGTAGTTGACCATAGGTTTGTTAGAATACCTCTTCTTGGTTAGACTGATCAAGATGATTATCAGCAATTAAATACAAGTTTGCGGTTTCCTTCTCTGCTTCTGTCTCAGAGTAGCCAGATGCAGATTCCGCCCATAAAGCTTTTTGGTACTACTTCTTGTCCTTCTTGTATTTGGGTTTCTCCTCACCCTTCTCTTTGCTTGGGTGCCCCTTAAGTATAGGACAATTAACTTTAACGTGTCAAGGCTTCCTGCATTTAAAACAAACAATATCAGAAGAACTTTTATAATTTTTGCTATCCTTACCTCTTTTCCACTTCTGATGATACTTATTGTTCTTCCTTAAATAGCTTTTAAATTGACTAGTGATGAAGGCAACATCATCGTTTTTAGATCCGGACGAATCAATGTCCATGTTGTTGGCCTTTAGTACCATAGTTTTCTCCTTCTTTTTTTCACATGCATTATAATTTTTTTTATTCACCCCTTGCTCGTAAGCAATGAGTGATCCAAGTAAGTTATCAATCAAATAAGTATTCAAATCTTTAGATTCAGTAATTGCAGTGATCTTAGCATCAAAAGAAGAAGGCAAGCATCTCAAAATCTTATTGACCCTTTCATAATTAGTTAGCTCTCTTCCTAAATCATACATTGAGGTAACAATTTGAGTAAACCTTGTATACATATCAGAAATTAATTAAGAATATTTCATATGAAAAAGTTCATAATCATACAACAAAATATTCACCTAGATTGTTTAACTTCGTTAGTTCCTTCATAAGTTACACACAATCTATTCCAAATTTCTTTACCAGTTGCATAAGTTGAAACACGCATATAATATTTAGATTTCAAAGCACAGAAAAAATAGTTCAAGCGTTTTGCATTAAGTTGTACTAAATCTCTTTCATCAAAAGTCCCTTTAGGAAAAGGAATTTCAATTTTAATGCCATTAAGTTCACGAGAACGTGGTGTATAACCTTCTTTAACAAGCATCCATATATGATAATCAAGCGATTATAAAAATGTAGATATGTAAGTTTTAAAAAAAGCAAAAGGAATATTATCAAACAAAGGTGGATGTGTAATAGAATATTCTCGTGTTGTATTACGATTACCCAAGTTAGTCATGAATCAAAATTCAAAAAGTTTTCAAATTTAACTTTATAAATCCCACTCTGATACCACTTAAAAGTTCGTTAGAGATGTTAAGCACTTATGAACTAGTCCCAAGGCTAACCAAGAGGGGGGTGAATTGGTCTTTTAAAAAATCTTTCGATCAAAACACAATCTTAAAACCAAAACCAAGATTCACCATAGAAATCAAAGTGTGAAAAATAAATGCGGAATAAGTAATAAAGAACACAAAAATTTATAGTGGTTCGGTCAACACGACCTACGTATATTCTCTGGAGGTGCCCGCCAAGTATTACACTAAACTCAGTGTCTCTCCTTTTTCCCCCACATCAAGGCGGAGAAGCATTTATAAACCTCCTTTCTACCAACCCAGATGAGGCAAAAAACCCAACTCCTTTTGCTTCCTTTAGAATAGGCAGAGAACCCAACTCTTTTTGCTTCCTCTTGAAGCAGGCAGAAAATCTTAATTAGATGCTAAAGTTTACCTCTCTAGAACCCCGAGAAACTAAGGATGATTTCTGGAGAAGACAACGATGGATCCTTACTTAGAGCAACCTTTATGAACCACTCACAAGATCCTCTCTCTCTCTCTCTCTCTCCCTTGCTCTCCCTCTCCTCTTGGCTCTCTCGGGTTAGAACAGTAGCAAAAGATAAGCTCTTAGGTAAAACAAGAGCTCTTAAATATAAGAGTTTCAAAATAGCTCTTATTTTATACAAACTAACTTTATCATCCAGGATGATATGGATATTGTCCTAGACGATCAGTATAAACTTCACTCAATCAGCCTAGACGGTTTGGGATGATTAAAAGATTTTTGGACATATCATCCATGCCGATATAATATTATCCTGTACAATCAGTACAAATCCTTGAATAAAATTGTTCTGAAAGGATATCTAGATGATGAAAAAATATCTTGATCCTCCAAGCCAATCTCACGTTCGTCCTGGACGATTAGTTCAAATCTGTGAAAATCATCCTAAGCATCGCTCTGAATAGATGGTCGATATCAATCATCTAAGAAATTGTCCAAGAAATTCCTGCAATCGGCCCGGATGATGTGATCATGCAATTAAACCTTAATTTCTTTCCTTAATTACTAGATTAATTTAGGCATAATTGTGCTGCATCATCCAGGACGATGTCCCGGACGATGTCCCGGATGATGTCCAAAAATAAATAATACCTAAATAGATCTGACGGCTGATTCTTTCTTATTTGAGCCTATGGTCCCAGCCGATACAAGTATCATACAAGATGATGGGTTTAATGATGGTTGCCTTAACATGGATGCCCTAATCAGGGTTTTTATTTTTAACAGATCGTCCAGGATGATGTTTGGATCGTCTCGGATGATGTGATCAAAATAGAAAACTCTAACCAACAGATAGAAATTTTCTATCATGTTTGTGTGTGTAAGGTTACTTAGCATCAGGATCACATATTTTATAATAGACTCAAGAAAGGGAAAAAATTACAAACTGACTCAGACCTAAAATACCCATTCTTGAGCTGACTTGAGTTGCACTCAATCTTGTGGACCTGAAATAATAGTAGGCATGGCAGTCGTAGACAAGCATGAATGTTTGGTATCATAAGAAATCTAATCCATAAAATCATATTTGCAACATACCTCTCTCCGGCATCTGCATAACTATAATTTGAGAACATATTACTACAGTTGTGACCATAACAACACCAGTACATAGAATCCCATCATATCTTTGCAATTAAGCATGTTTGGGAGAGAGTAGTACTAGGATGGATGTCCTCCTAGGAAGTCCTTATGTTGAACCCTTATTTTAACCAGACCTCTCTTTTTTCCTAGGAAGCTCTTTGTCATGGCTCATGAATCACTAGCAGGGTTTTCTTGCCACATCCTGAGCAAAGAAATCAGGATCGTGGCACCCGCAAAGGTGACCGACAGGCCCCGTGATGCAGCCGTACGGGAATTGCAACAACGTTTTGCCCAGGAGTCCGTTTCAGCATTATGACCCCATTCAGAAAAGCTTTTTGGGAGATTGAGTGAGCATTATAAGCTATAGGCGCATCGACTAGGCATGCATGGATGAATAATATATTTTCAATCCCTTACGGTTCATTGTAATGAGGATGCGCCAAAACCACCTCTCCCTCAGCATTTGTATTACTATAAATTGAGATAATATTATTACGGTTGTGACCATACCAGCACCAGTGCACCAAATTCCATCAAAATTTCATACTTAAGAGAGCTGGGGCAAGAGTAGTATTATGATTGGTGACCACCTAGGAAGTCCTTGTGTTGCACCCTTATTTTAACTAACCTTCTATATTTTTTTTAGAAGTTCTTCATCACAGCCCACGAACCACTAATAGTGTTGGCTCACCATGACCTGAACAAAGAAATCTGTATCGTGGCACCTATGAAGGTGATTGATAGTCCCTGTTATGCATCCGCACATGAATAGAAACAAATTTTTGCCTAAGAGTCCATTTCAGTATTATGACCCCATTTTGAAAAGCTTTTTTGGAGGCAGAGTGACCTATGATAAGCCATTATTGCATTAACCAGGCATGCGTAGATGAATTATGCATTTTTGATCACCTAAAAACCACTAGAATAAGGATACAGCAATACCACCTCTCCCCCAGCATCTGCATAACTATAATTTGAGACCATATTACTATGGGTGCGACCATACCAACACTGATTCACTAGATCCCATCAGAACTCCACAGTTAAGCATACTTGGACGAGAGTAATACTAGGATAGGTGACCTCCTAGGAAGTTCTCATGTTGCACCCTTTTTTTACCGAGCTTCTCTATTTTTTTTTTAAAGTACTTCGCCACAGCCCACGAACCACTAGTAGTGTTGGCTCACCATGACCCGAGCGAAGAAATCTTCATCGTAGCTTCCACGAAGGATACCGACAAGCCCCGTGATGCATCCGTATCGTAATAACAATAAATTTCTACCTAAAAGTCTTTTTCAATATTATGACCCCAATCAAAAAACCTTTTTTGGAGATGGAGTGAATGCCGATAAGCTATTGGCGCATCGGTCAGGCATATATGAATGAATAGATCCCCTATGGTCCACTAAAATGAAGATGTGCTAAAACTATATCTCCCCCGACATCTACATAACTATAATTTGAGACCATATTACTATGGGTGTGACTATACCAGCTCATGTGCACTGAATCCCATTAAAACTCTGTAATTAAGCATGCTTGGGAGAGAGTAATACTAGATGGCTGACCTTCTGAGTGTGGACCTCAGAAAGGATACCGCTATGATGCCAGAGTGTAGAGGGGTATACGACTACACCACCCCGAGGGATAGAGACAATCATAGGCCTCCTTGCTCCTCATAAATGGGCTAATGGAAGGGAAGATTAGATCGCATATCATCTAGCCATTGAGGATAGCAGCTTTTGCCAGCGTTCCCCAATGGATAGTAATATATACGACCTGATCGAAATAATAGGTTTCCTCCACCCGATATATCAACTCAAAGTGGGGTTTATTAGATTATGGAATTCAATTTCCCATGGGCACAAGCCACCATGGTTAATTACATCTTATGACAGAGCCCAAGAAGACTCTCAATTAAGGATCCTATATTATCCTTTCCAAAATGGGATTGGGACAAGGGCTAAGATTAGGATGTCCTACCCAAAAGGAAAGAAAGGGTCAATTGGCTTAGTCAATACATGCGTTCATAACAGCATTTTGAGGGACTAAGGCACTAAGGAGAAACTGGAGGAAAGAAAGTGAAGCACTCGACACATTCATGAGAGAAGGATAGAAGTGTTGTCATCCATATAATGTAGATAAGTAAGATTTATATTCCCCAAAGAGAAGGGACATACCCATTATTTAGGCATACTACAAGATCGAATGTAGTAGCCTTGAATCTTAAATCTAAATTAGGTTTAGTGTTTTATGCACAACACTTACACCTGTGTCCTAACTAATATAGTGTAAAACCTAAACTTACCCTGGCCTGGATTGGAGAGCCAGCTAACCACCTAATCGATTTAAAACCATGTTGTCCAATCTTTTATGAAAGATAGATTGGTGGTTTAGTTTTTTTTGAAGTTAAGGCCGACATCTAGAGAGCTCCTAAGTGGCCTTATACTTATATTAAGATGCTCCTAGAGTTAATGTAATTAATATTTTAATTAAATTAGTTTCAAATGTAATTCATGCTCATTGAAGTATCCAAATCAGATATGCATAAGATTTTAAAAACAAACTTATATAAAAATAATTTTTAGAAGGAGACTAGACTTTCCCAAGTCTGGCACTTTATCCTCATAGGCCATATTATTCGAACTCTACCGCAGGAGGGGAAGTGTCTCTTTAGAAGGAGAGAGAAGAATACATTGATATGCATGTAACCCAATACAACTTTGGTAGTTCCCTAGGTCGTTAGGTTTCTAAATTATTTAAACCTTAAATATTAAATTTTAGTTATGAGTAAGAGAAATTTTTAGTACTTAGAGAGCCTAACGAGATCCAAACTAAAATAAAAATGGCATACAAATCACCAATAAACTAAGAAAAACAAGCAATCCTAGAGGCAAATATTTATAAGTAAAACACATCAAAATAATTAAACTAATTAATAAATATCTATAGGCCAAGTGCCCTTAATTACAAACTAGGGTCTACAAAAAATAAAGTGTCTGGGCACCACTGCTAACAACCCAGATTTCTAAGCCTAGGAATGATGCAAATAACTTTGAGTGGGATATTGGATATTTAACTCTTCTATCATCTTAGATTTCTTCTCATTGGACTCCTTGGATCTCTCCTCCTTAGACTCATTAGATTCTTCATGGCTTGAATATCCAAATAAAGAGATAATATCCCCTTAGAGGGGTATTTGCTTTTTCTCTTTGGATATCTAAAGCCATCTGAACTCGACTTTCCAAATGGAAGAAGACTTTCCCTCTTGAGGATGCCTTCTTCTTTTAGAATTCGAGTTGAATAAAGATATCCTAACTCAAAGGCACTTTCACAACTCACACTAATATTACAAACATTTTACATTAATGAAAAACAGTAAATTATAGACTCTCTTGCTAGGGTTATCCTAATAAAAATTTCCAAGAAGTTATATTATGCCAAGTAGTTTATATGAAAAATAAAAAAAATAACTCATATCAGCCACACTTAGCCATGCTCTTAATTATTTTGAGGGCTAAGTAATCTCTGGAGCACCTGTAGCAATTATTATTTTATAATTCTTAGCTCTCATTTATTTAGGAGGGTTGAGTAAATTTTGAAGCACCTGCATAAAATATCATTAGTATTTAAATCATAACAATTTCCCGCTTTTTTATTTAGCGCTGTATGAGCGTGGCCACCTACAGAAAACCTCATTAGTATAAAAATATCAATCCTAACCTATGGGTAAATCTAGCGCACAATCAATTCTCAGAGTACAGTATAAGTAAGCACACACATCATCAATTTTCACAACATGCAGTAAAATCTTGAAAAGAACGTCACACAACAAAAAAGTAAACACTGTCCTAGCCTAAGTCTAGAAGTGGTACCCTAGCAAAAAATACTACATATGTATAAAGGCCTCTGTGGCTGGGATAGATCGAAAGCTGGATAGTTAGTTTAAGTTACCTAAGGTTCAGGTTTGTTGAAGGTTTGAAAAGAAAACTTTATTTAGAGTTTGAATATTAATGAATTAGGATATATTTTAGTTAACTTAGTTTTTTAATTCCTTTTAATGCTTAGGGTATGAATTATTGAAGTTTAAATTGCATTAGTGAAATTTAGGAAGTTCGGGCCGGGGTCCACCTATACACTTAGCAAAGGGGGTCCAAAAGGTCATTATGAGAAATGGGCTAGGTTTGGAGGATCTAGCATTTTAGGTAAATATTAAGATTTAAGATGAGTAGTTAGGCTTTAAGTTTTCTTGATTTTAAGTTTTCTAAGAAAAGTTATGAATTTTAGATGTTTTGGGCAACTAAGGGAATTATTAAAAAAGCTTAATAAGGGGTGATTTTATGGGTTTGATCCAAATTAGCTCAAAACTAATTAGAATCACCACCAAAGGTCTGAAATGACCTAAGAATATATTCCCAAGTGTTTGGAAAAAATTAGAATTTTTAATAATTTAAAATTTTCTAAGAAGGGCAAAAAGGTAATTTTTTATTAAAGTTGAATTAAGGGTCAGATTAAAGTCCAACTAATGGTCCTTATTATCTTAGGTTAAGGGTCAAGTTTTTAATAGTTCAAGCTATGGTGGGAAATTTTTTGAGTTGAAATGGATTTATTAGAATTTTTAAAAGCCATTGGGCCCTAATTATTGGGTAAATTAGGGCTAGTTAATTAAGGGGTCTAAAGAGTCCTAAAAATCTTATAAAATTCTAAAAGGTTTGGGATATCACTAAGTTTGAATTTTGATGTTTTCATATCAATCAAAGATCTACTCTAGCTCCTAGAATTTTTCTAAGCTCACTAAACGAGTCCTTAATTATTTTTCTTAGGGTGTCACTACGTTGAATAGATTTAAATCAAGTTTTGAACTAACCCTTGGGGTAATAATGAAGGGAGTACACAAATAAATAAGCACACCAAGTCCTTAGATATAGGAGAACCAAAGCTAGGTGCTCGTGCAGCCTACACATGCAAAAGACAGTAAAAAGAAAAAGACTAAGTGTGCTTATTGAAGCGATTAGTGAATGATTGGAACTCAACCACCCACTAATACTTCCCCACCCCCTTGAATGGTATTCATGTGTACAACCTATGTTTAAAATTTCAAGAAGAAGATCTCTCAAAATTAGGGTGATTTAATGCATATATGATTTAAAAGCATTTTAGAATACATGTAGGTATTAAATATATAAATTTTAAAGTCAAAGTGAGATAATTCAAAACACTTCAATTCATGTAAGCATATGAGAGATCTACTGGCCACCCAAGTTGGTTTAAAAGGGGTTTGAAAATAATTTCAAATTAATTAAGATAATAATTATTTTAATAATACTTAAAAATAGCCAAGTAATTAAATAATACAAAAAGATGATAGAACAACAAGTTTTGGTACCTAAAAATAGTTTTTAATAAAAATATACATTTTTCTCAAAAGAACAAGGTATTTGCTTGCTGAAATCTAATTTAAAAGGAAATAGATATGATTTTTCCAAGCTTCAAACATCAACAAATTTCTATTTTGATAAATGGTGAAAGCTCTAATTGGATAGAAGCTGAATGTGGTTTTAGACAAGGTTGTCCTTTGTCTCCTTACCTATTCATCATGTGTTCTCAACTTTTGACGGAAGGATTGGGTGAAATTGGAGAAAGAATTGGTATCAAAGTTAATTCTAATGGCCCTATTATTTCACACTTGATGTATGCTGATGACGTAATGATTTTCTCAAAAGCTAATAAAGAATGTATGAAGAAGGTGGATATTGTCCTAAAGAAATATTGTAGTTGGACAGGCCAAAAAATTAACTTGCTCAAATCTGCGGTTTTATTCAGTAAAAATATGAAAAAAGGAAATTGCAAATCTCTTTTGCAAGTTACTAATATGAAGATGGTGAAAGAAATGGAATATTTGGGTGTTAAAATTGCTCTTAGAAGACTTGTCAAATCTGACTACAGCAAAATCATCACTAAAACAGCGGCAAAGTTGAACATTTGGGGCACTAAATTCATTTCTCTTGCAGGAAAAGTATCTTTGATCAATGCATCAGTCCTTTCTTTACCAACTTTTATCTCTAGTCATACTTTAATCCCTTTGAGGATTTTACATGAGATAGAAAAAATGTGTAGAGAATTCCTACGGAATAAGAGAGATGGAAGCTATGGCATGCACTATGTCTCTTGGAAAACTTTATGTAAACCTAAAAATAAAGGAGGTTATGGTTTACAATCTCTGGTGGAGAGATTGGGTCCTTTGAGATCAAAACATGCATTACAATTTATCAGTAAACCTGATAGCATTCTCTGTAAAGTATTGAGAGCAAAATATGGAAATGTGTTATGGGATGGAGATAACACTTTTGGCTGCTCTAGTACTTGGAAGATAATTCAAAATGGTGCTAAATTCTTATTTCCTGTAATGAGATGGGTGATTTCCAATGGTGAGTTTGTAGACACATTCAAAGATATGTGGATCTTGAACAAAACATTAGACAAATGGCCAACTTATGTAACTGTAATCGGTCCGGAATTCAGTCAAGTCTCAGATTTTATCTCAGGAGGGCACTGGAATCTCGAGAAACTAAAACTTTGTTTGGAGAAATTCTCATTCAAATGATTATTCAAATTCCTATTCATACAGATTATAGTGAAGACAAGCTGGAATGTATTTACAAGTTATCAGGGAAATCAATTTCTGGGATTGCTTATGAGAAAACATTTGAAGATTGCAGTGAAGATATCAACTATAAATGGAGAAAGAAACTGAAATTAAAACCAAAGATAGACATGTTTTGGTGGAGATTATATTTGAATAGTCTTCCAACATTTGAATTTTTAAATTACAGAAGAATCGCTGATAATATATGCTGTCCGAGAGGCTGTTTGGAGTTGGAAAATCTAATCATAATATATCTGAGCGGGAGAAAGGTATTTCTTCAAAAAAAAAAAAAAACATCAACAGCTATTTTTTAAAATAATTTAAAGTAATTACCATTTAAAAATAATTATTAAATTATGTTAAAAATAAATATTGAAATTTCTGGATTTTAAAATAATTTAATAACATTAATTATCATGAATTTAACAAATACTTAATTAACTTATGAATTAATAGTTAAAACATTTAATAAAATAATTAAGAATCATTTAAAATAGTAATAATATTAAACACAATTTTATAATAAAACCATAATAATAATAATAATAAGATTTACTAATTTTAATAAATAAACATATAATAATAAAATACTTATTAAAAAAATAATGATAATAAAATAGTAATAAAAAGATAATTTTAAAATAATTTTAAAAGTGAATGATAATAATAGTAATAGAAGTAAAATAAATAATAAATAATAAATAATAATAATATCATAATTTAAAAATAACAGGAGTAATTAAAATAGTTTTAAATAATAATAATAATAATAATAATAATAATAATAATAATAATAATAATAATAATAATAATAATAATAATAATAATAATAATAATAATAATAATAATAATAATAATAATAATAATAATAATAATAATAATAATAATAATAATAATAATAATAATAATAATAATAAAGTAATTAAAATAGTTTTAAATAATAATAATAATAATAATAATAATAATAATAATACACTATTAATATTATTTTTAAATTAAGGAAAATAATTTTCTAAAAATAATAACATATATTACGTATTTTATTTATTCTAAAAATCATTTATATTACTTATAAAAAAACTGTTAAAAAATATTTAAAAATAGATTTAAAATTAATTTAAAAAGAAAAGTCGGCGGTGGCTAGGGCTACGTGGCATGCTCTTACAGGCCCGATCAAATCGTAATAATCATTGGAAATGATTGCGTCACTGTGCAATCATTTCCAATGATTGATGGCGGCACGGCTCCAATCCTGCCACATAATCCACGTCGGCCCGGGGTTTCGACTGTTGGATCATTCACCATTTTGGATGGAGGGTGACAATCTAGCCGGACAGAGATCAATACGGCTACAGAGACTATGCTGTTCGATGGCACCTTGGGATGACTCCATCAGGACCATTGATCGTGAGATCAACTATCTGAGGAATGCATGGACCGAGTTCTCATGGGACCAAAACCCTAAAACATTTTCTAGCTCATTCTTTTAAACGGCTCGATGTATTTTAACAAAATTTCAAACATAGATGGAGTACATGAAGAGCATCCATGGGGGACCAAAATTATGATCTAAAATGCACTTATCAAAAAGTTATTTAACCCAAAGTGTTGTTGCATACTAAGGGTTTTAAAGAAATTTCACCATTTGATCTTCGAAATCTTTATACGGCTGAGCTTATAGACTATCCTTGTACAAGTTCTTAGTTGAAGCAACTATCAAATGAGCTTTGGATTGAATGGATCGAGGCCTTAGATGGATCTAGCCTTGATCTCACCGGAAGATCACCACTGGTGAATTTTGAGCGATGGGAATTGCCTTGGGAAGATGGGGAGAATTCAAGAGAACTCTCAGACAAAATCTCTCAGGTTTAGAGGGGATAAGAAGAGAATAATTGTAAACGAGCTCAAAAGAAACCCTAAAATCCCTATTTATAGGCCCCAAACCTTAAATCAATGGCTAGGATCGAAACAATACTTAATTAGGAGGGAATTCAGGTTTAATAGTACAGGATTTGGCTCTAGGGATCAAAGGAAACCATTCCATGCACTTAATGGGTCTAAATTTGACCTAAATAGGTCAAATTGACCAAATAGAAACCTTGGTTGACCAAGTCAAGGGTTGACTTGGTCAACCCAATCAAATAAGTCTATGCGGAGAGTGGATTGAACCAAGGGGAGGTTTGAATTGATTTGGAATTGATTTAGACTCAACAGGGTATAATGGGTCAACCTGGGTTGATTGGACTAGGCTCAACAGAATTGATTTGACCCACTGAACTAATTGGGATAAGTCTCAGGGCCTGGCCTGATCAATTTGACCAGGTCATCCCCCTTGACCAAAGGTTTGACAAAATCAAGATCAACAAATAGACCCCCAATTGGAGCAGCAAACAACTGGTGAACCCCTCGTATTGGCATTGACCGAATGTGACAAATAAAGTAGAGTAAGGCACACTTGTAACAGAGTACCAAGAAGGTGGAAGAATGTAGGAAGCTCTTCTTCTGACCTTACCTTATAGTAAGGGCAAAGCCTAAGAGAGAGCGAAGTGCAGTAGTACATATAACTAAAAGGAGAAAAAGTAAAGGGATTCTCTCATGGTCTTACCCTATAGAAAAGGCAAAGCCTAAGTAAGAACCAAAGTAAAGTATCACTAAAAGGTGAAAAGGTGGTGGGATCTTCTCCTAACCTTACCCTGTAGTAAGGGCAGAGCCGAAGAAAGAATCATAGTAAATGTAGTAAAGTAAAATGTCACCAGGTGGTGAATAAGTAGTGGGGTCCTTTCCTAGCCTTACCCTATAGCAGGGGCATAGCCAAGGAATGAGCCAAAGCAAAGTAGTAATGTATTCCAACTATCTTCTTGATTTTCTCAAAATAGTAGGATAGAAGGTAGAAAGGGGTGGTGAGAAATACCTTCCAGGGGCTCTGTCAGGCTCTCTCAAACAGGTAATTCTCTACATCTTCCTTGCCATTTTAGCTTAGAAAATATAGATGGGCTCAATGCTTACCTGGTCATTTTAATCAAGTGACTAACGAGTTAGGGTCTGATTCTTGCTTGATCATTACCAGACATCAGAGAAGTAAAAGGTGGTGAGGAATGCCTCATAGGGATTCTATCGGGCTCTCTCAAACAGGTAATTTTCTATGCCTATCTTGCCATTTTAGATTGGCCAATATAGATGGGATCAATAATCACTTGGTCATTTCAACCAGACGAATAAAGAGTCAAGGTGGTGAGGTGTGCCTCTCAGGGGCTCTATCGAGCTCCCCTAACCAGGTTATTCTCTACACCTGCCTTATCATTTTAGTTTAACAAATATAGATGGGCTTGATGTCCACTTGATCATTTCAATCAATTGAATAACGAGTCAGGGTCTGACGCCTACCTGATCACTATAGGACATTAAATGAGAAAAAAAGTGGTGAGGAATGCCTCCCAGGGACTCTGTTGGGCTCTCTCAACAAAGTAATTCTCTATTTTTTCCTTTCCATTTAAGCTTGACAAACATAGATTAGATTCATACTTACTTGGTCATTTCAACCAGGTGAATAAAGAGTCAAGGTGGTGGGGTGTGCCTCCTTGGGGATCTGTCGAGCACCCCTAACAAGGTAATTCTCTACAACTGCCTTACCATTTTAGTTTAGCAGATATAGATGGGTTCGATGCCCACTTGATCATTTAAATCAAGTTAATAAAGAGTCGGGATCCAATGCCTGCTTGATCATAATAGAGCATCAAAGAAGAAAAAGGTGGTGAGGAATGCCTCCCAGGGACTATAGGGCTCTCTCAACCGGGTAATTCTCTAAGCATGCCTTGCCATTTCAGCTTGGTAAACATAGATGGGCTCAATGTCCACTTCGTCATTTCAACCAGGTGAATAAAGAGTCAAGGTGGTGGGGGGTGTGCCTCTAAGCGGTTCTATAGGGCACCACTAACCAGGTAATTCTCTAAACCTGCATTGCCATTTTAGTTTAATAGTTATAGATGGGCTCGATATCCACTTGATTATTTTAATCAAGTGAATAAAGAGTCAGGGTTCGATGCCTGCTTGATCACAATAGAGCATCAGAGAAGAAAAATGTGGTGAGGAGTGCCTCCCAAGGACTCTATCGGTCTCTCTCAACTGGGTAATTCTCTATATCTGCCTTGCCATTTCAGCTTAGCAAACATGGATTTGCTCAATGTCTACTTGGTCATTTCAACTAGGTAAATAAAGAGTCATGGTGGTGAGGTGTGCCTTCTAGGGGCTCTGTCGGGCACCCCTAACTAGGTAATTTTATATACCTTCCTTACCATTTTAGTTTAACAAATATAGATAGGCTCAATGCATACTTGGTCATTTCAATCAAGTGAATAAAGAGTCGGAGTCTGATGCCTGCTTGATCATAATAGAGCATCAAAGAAGAATAAGGTGGTGATGAATGCCTCCCATGGACTCTATCGGGCTCTCTCAATAGGATATTTCTCTATGCATGCCTTGCCATACCAGCTTGGAAAATGTAGATCGGCTCAATGTCCACTTAGTCATTTAAACCAGGTGAATGAAGAGTCAAGGTGGTGGGGTGTGCCTCCAAGGGGCTCAATCGGGCACCCATAGCTAGACAATTCTCTACATTTGTCTTATCATTTCAGTTTAGCAGATATAGATGGGCTCGATGTCCACTTGATCATTTCAAATAATTAAATAAAGAGTTGGGTTTGATGCATGCATGATCATAATAAAGCATCAGAAAAAAGGTGGTAAGGAATACCTCCTAGGGACTTTATCGGGCTCTCTCAACTAGGTAATTTTCTATGCTTGCATTACCATTTCAGCTTGGCAAACATAGATTAGCTTAATACTTACTTCACCATTTCAACCAGGTGAATAAAGAGTCAAGGTGGTGGGGTGTGCCTCCTAGGGGCTCTGTCGTGCACCCCTAACAAGGTAATTCTCTACACATGCCTTACATTTTAGTTTAGCAGATATAGATGGGCTCGATGTCCACGATCATTTAAATCAAGTGAATAAAGAGTCGGGGTCTGATGCTTGCTTGATCATAATAGAGCATCAAACAAAAAAAAGATGGTGAGGAATGCCTCCCAGAGACTATAGGGCTCTCTCAACTGGGTAATTCTCCATTCATGCCTTGCCATTTCAGCTTGGCAAACATAGATGGGCTCAATATCCACTTGGTTATTTTAACCAGGTGAATAAAGAGTCAAGACGGTGGGGTGTGCCTCCCAAGAGCTTTGTCGGGCACCGCTTACCAGGCAATTAATTAAGGAACTGACCAACTACATGCATGACCTTATTAAGGCGGCAGGATGGAAGGCGAAAGGCACCTTGACAACAACCTAACACAGATTTATATAGGGATGTGAGGGAGATAGTAAAGGAATTGTAAAGAAGAATTTTTTCATGAAAAAGTTACCTAAGAGGTTTTAAACTTACTTCTAGTTACCTCGTGGTGGAAGACAAAGTGTCATGGCCACAGGTATCCAAATGCTAGTAGAATTATTTAAGTAACTTTATAAAAAGATTTATCATGACATAGAGAAGGGGAAATTTGAACTCTCTGAGAGTAAAGCCGAGTTCCACCTATGATAAAGGCAACCAGTTTTGCTCCGTTTAGAGCTTCTCTATATATTTTTTATTACATCAATGATGATAGAGGAGAAGAAAAAGAAAGAGGAAAATTGGGTTCTTGGTGAGTAAAATCGAGTTTCTCCTATGACAAGGGCAACCAATTTTGCTCAACTAAGAGCTCCATCTCTTTTTATTACATGTATATTTTTTATAAGTTCATGGTAAACTACTAGAACACATAGAGAGGGAAGTAGGATTGGCTTTGATAACCCATGCCTTATTTGCCACATGAACAAAACTAAAGAGGGAGAAGTTAGATAAAATTTTATAAAGATTTGAAATATTGACTTTGATAACCTAGGCCACATCCGTCTCACAAATAAAACTAGGGTGCACAATCATAATGGAATTAATTTAAGAATGAAATTAATAGATAGATAGTGGATCAACATCACCACACCTAATTAATGTGGGTTGGTATGGACCCAGCATCTCATCTCGAAAAGAGGTTTGAATTGTTGGTTTTGACACCCCAGACCACACATGGGTGATAAGCAAAATTGGGTAATACAGGCATAAGCACTAATATCCCTACGGCGTATTAGCGTATCACCTTCAAGGACAACCTTATACCCTTCGTAATGAACATCATGTGGTAGAGGATAAATTGTTGTGGCCACACAGACTGACAAAAAGTATGAGGGATCCTTTTAGAAGGTGCATATATAGAGGGATATTACATGAGGTAAAAGACTTCTCTTGCGATGTGCAAAACTCAAGCATAGTAATTTATTTGGGTCTTCTTCATCGGTGAGAGAAACAACCAAATGGAAGCGAGAGATAATATGAAAGATAACATGAGTAGACTAACTCTGCCCCATATAACCCGCACCTTCTAGGATTCGAGGAAAATCAGTTCGCCAAACACGAGCTTGCTCTAAAGCTTGTTCATCAGGCCAAGTAGAATGAACGAGACCCCGCTCTATGTAACTTTTAACAATAGGGGAAAAGTAACAAGGGGCACTCTTAACCTCTATATTCATAGCGGTCTCCTCTAGATCCTGGCTCCTAGGACCTAGTGGGGCACTTATATTATGGGGTAAAGAGGCACACTCCTTAGACCATGCTGGCCTGAATGTCTCGTACAATGGAGGCCTAGGGGGCTCGCATGTTTGTAACAAACTACCATCACTAGTGGAAGGAGTGTCAAAAGGTCTTTGATTGGAATCCTCAACTCTTATTCCATATATTTAATGGGGAATAGGTTATCCACTTGTAGTCTGACATCGAAAGTCTTCTTCCTCGTCTGAGCTACTATCAATAACTAATCCACCCATAGGTATCAAATGCCTACAAAAGGTAGGAAGTGAATCGTAACCAGTGAAATCCGGGGGTAATGAAGGGACTGAACAATGAGGGGCATTGATCATTTCATCATCCGAAGAGTCGGACTCAACAATCAAAGAGGAAGTGTAAAGTGTGGGGGAGGAGAAGTTCGAGTGTCATAGTTCCGTGGCTCGTGGGTCAACCATCTGCCTCTACCTCCTCCTCCCCTATATCTACTAGGGGGAACATCATGCCTCACTACAAACTAAAAAGGAGCTCTATCAAAACATGTAGTGGAAACACCTGGCTCAACACTAACCTGTGATTGACCCTATACTAAAGATTATATATGACCTAGTGAAGGTAACTATGTAGGACCCTATACAACACTAGCGGGTATCACTGGTGACTGGGCAGTTGGAGGTCTACGAGTCTTTTGAGGTACATAAAACTCGGTGTCATCATGAATAGAGACCTCATGCATGAAAAAGACTGGGTATCTCTGGGAATGGTATACTCGACATAATTTATCATAAACTTCATATATTAGTGTAAGGTAGAGGGCATAATTCCATGCTCATGGAGCCAAAGCCTTCCTAAGAGAGCTCTGTATGAAGTGTTAGCCTCAAGTACATGAAACTTTGCCTCCGTTAGGAAATTTCTAAACTTCAAAGGCAGGGTAATGGACCCCAGAGCATGCTGGTCTTGATCATTGAATCCTTTTAACATAATTTTTTCAGAAGTGAGCTTTAAATGACCTAAGGAGAGGCCCTTTAAAGTTTCTTAGGCAAGAATATTCACTGAAGCCCCTAAGTCGATGAGTACCCTGTTCAACTCATAACTATTGACTTTAGTAGTGACATACAAGGGACGGTTGTGCTCAGAAGTCCCTAAAAGAAGATCACATTTTTAAAAGGTAATACATGGCTTCTCTCCCAAGTAGCATGCATCTCCAATATAATCAGAAGAAAAGAATGCTTGATAGGACTCTGGTTCAATCAGGGCTTTCACTAGAATCTCTCTCAAGTCGGACAACATCATTAAAGTATCATAGACGCTAAGCAGAGAAAGAATTTTTCTTAAATGAGCTAATATATTATAGTTGACCTCCAGATGAGGGTCTACCCCTTCCTCAGATTGCTCTTGAGAGGAAGGGGTAGGATCATCCTGCTGGGTAATGATATTTTTATCATTTTCTTTTATATTTTTAGCCTTCTGAGGTGGAAGGACCTTCCTTGAATGCAAGTTAACTTCCTATATAAAGTCATTCTCGGCCGAAGATTTACCTGGCTATTGGGTGGTGGCTTGTGCTAGCTCTAAGGATGGTGATTGGAGTGGGTTCTCAGATTCATCTTCTGAATCCATGTAACAACCACCCTCTGAAATTACAAAAACCGGCTCATCTTCATACTCAGACTCATCTTCACATACAGGATCATTTCTATTATCAGAAGTATGTAAAATATGAAAAGAGCAATTACTAGAAGAAGCATAAGTAAAAGTAGGAATAGACAACTAAAAATAGCTAGAATCACCGTCTTCTATTATTTCATCATCAATAGAAAGGAAAACAAAGTCCTTCAGCATAAGTGCTGGAAGGAACCCTATCTACCCTTCTGAAGTTACAACAAGGTTTTCTTTTTCATACATCTTTTGAGTACATGTAAGAGAAGAAGCAGAAAAAGAAATATGCTCAGTATACACTACAACAGAAGAAGAAGAAAAAGGAGATGCGGCATAGTAGCTGGAGTGGTAACTATCGAACCGGCTTGGGGAGGCCTCCTCTCAACTGCATCTGAACTATAAACTTCCCAGTCGATTATCTTCATTGTCTTTCAAGAGAGTGCTAGCTGCCACTCTCCCTCAGAAACTCTAGTTGACATGCTGCTACTGCCCTGACAGGAACTATGGTTAGAACTGCGTTTATAATTATAGATCATTTAAATCGTCTGAGTGGTCTTGCCCTGAAGCTGCACCAGGTCACTGTCATGAAGATGGATCTTCCCACTGGACATGAGCCTCTCAACATTATTCTTGAACACATAGGTGTCCTCCAAAATATGCCCAATGTGTCTGTGGTAAGGGCAATAGAGTGGGAGGTCTGTATGTCCCTCCTCCTCCACTCTATTATTATTTGAGAATGTCATGATATTTTTCTTAACCAGGAACTCGAAGATCTTCCTCACACTCTCCCTTTTAAAAGGGTATTCCTTGCTAAGCTTTTCTTGTAGATACTGCTGGCCCTCTAGAGTCCTACAGAAATGCCTGGACTATGCTGTTGGGTGAGTATGATTAATATGGAGGAGCTGAACTGATTGTGGGCCTTTTGCCCTTATCTAGTGTCCGATGAGTACTGCGTACCTCCCCTCTCCTAGGAGGAGATGCCTCTGAAGACTCCTACCGCTGAGGTCTATGAGAAGGCTGACTCTCAGCTTTAAGAGGGACTGCATCAGGTATGCTGTCCTATGAGCTAATAGCATTCATCAGTAACTTCTAGAAGGTTCTAATGCTGAAATCCTTAAGGTAGGGTGCTATGGGACCATCAATATTCTTTAATATGATCAACACTGCATGCTGCTCCTATAATTGAGGCTCACACGACAGGCTAAGGTTCCTCCATCTGACTATATAATCTAGGAGACTCTCTCGGGGTCACTTTCTAGTCACAACTAATTCTCCAACTATAACCCGGTGCTCCGCACTAATAAATATCTAAATAAAATATACTCTAACTCTGTAAAGGTCCGGACTGAGTCATTGTTGAGGTCGGTGTACCAAGCAAAGGCTACCCCAACTATACTGCTAATAAAGAGTCATAACATCAGTGCCTTGTTCCCCCTATATTGCAACACATAGGACGGTACTGAGCCATATGCTACCTCAATTTCCCAAACCTGTCAAAAACTCTAAAATGTGGTGGAATGAAATCAGGGAGTAGGGCTCCCTCTCATACTCCAACGGGTAGGGTCTTCCTCTACTAAAAACCTCTCCAACCTTCTTGGAGGAAATCACCTATTCAACCTTTTGGGCTATCAAATCCTAAATATATATTATTTATAATTATACTGTTTGACTCTAGACTGGAGTGGTATCTACTATAAGTGGGCCTGGCACTAGTGGCGGTACTACTGGCTCATCTTTGGATATGGTAGTACCTAACCCCATAATCTGGGGTGTAGCCTCCAAAGCTATTAATTGGGTAGTCATCGCTGTCATGGCCTTGGCTATCTCAGCCATCTGAGACTGTAAGTGCAAGACGGTGGCATCCATAGCTAATGATCACGAAGATCCTCCTGCCTCGGGGTCTCCCTACTCATCCTCATCCTCGGGCTGTCTCTGCTCATCCGAGTGACCTTTACGAGCAACCACATAAACTCTATGTATTGGTAAGTCCTCACTTGACTCATCCTCAAGTAAATCCTCCTCGGTGATGGTCTAATGAAATGTCTCTATGTGTGGACCTGATGAACCCTCAGAGGAAGCTACAACATCTACATCACAAACCATCAGAAACCCCTTAAACATGGAAGGAACAACTGACTCTAACTACTCAACTACCTCTATCTGTTGTACTGCCTCGATGGGGCTGTTCGCCTGTCATTATCTCTAAACCCACATATTACAGTGGTACCCAGTATGGGCAACTGCTCCCTCGGGGGCTCTAATAATCAAAAAGACCTGAGATTTAGTAGACTCTAACCTCTATCCTAATCTTTGATGACGTGGGGGCCGTCCAACTCTAGGGGAAACTGATTGTAGTCGGACTGTCAGACCTGAAGTAACTGGATGCCTAGGTGACTATCCTCTCTACCACCTGTACCACTATCTCAAGGTCTGTCTCTGTAAATGGAAGGATGCCTGAGAGATCTAACAGAGTAACCTCTCTCGATTGATTAGCCCTCGACCTCGCGCTAGGGGGATGATACTCCGAATCCTTTAAGAGAAGGTTCGAGCAGCATCATCCATAGGGAACTAGCTCGAGGCAAAGTGGTGGTAGTAGAAGGTGCCTTAATGTGAGCAACATCCTCCTCATCACCACTGTGTACTAGTGGAGAGAAGCGCCCTCCTTGGAACTCTTCTATCTCAGGAGCTACTGCAACTGTTGTGGTAGGCGGTACTGACACTGGTCATGGCTCCCAATATATGGGGACCACTCTCCTCTAAATAGGCTTCTAGTAAGCCACTGCCTTTACCTTCCTCAGTCTATTTGCTTCAGACGTAGCCAATCTCAGTCTCCTATTTCTATTCCTTTGCGTCGTTCTACCAAGGACGGAGTTGGGGGAGGAAGGAACATCGATACCCACTGCCTGGGTGATCGGGGGAACTAGAACTATCGGAAGTGTTAGGGTCTACCCGATAGTCTCAAGATGAGAGAGCTGAGCGAACATACAAGGAGCCTCAGTATGGGCATCCTCTTCCTATAAGAAGGAGGAGGGGGAACCCAAACTCGAGCTACCTCCACCGGAACAATAGGAATAATAGCGGGAGCGACAACTAGATCCTAGTGCTGAGGGGTCAGAGTAGCTCGCACAATAGGTGCAATAGGTATAGGTCTCCTAACCACTGAATGGGTAGGAGGAACTGGAAGTGGCCAATTAGTGGCTGCCTAACCACAGGGCGTACAGGCTGTACAGGAAGGGGAGCAATACAAACAGGTGCCCGGGTTATCCGCCAAGCCACTGGTCATCCGAAAGAGCATATGGCTGCACGTACTCTCCTCTAAGGAGGTGAGAATGTAATAGCCTCAGCCGGGTAGGCTCACAAAGAATGTGAAAAACCGAGTCAATAAAGGAACCAAAAGTGATCCCTCCAACAGGGGGACAAGCCAACAGGGACTCAAGGAGTGTCACCTGTGTGTCCGAGCCAAAGCAAAAAGTCATAGAAGAAGAACGGGAAGCCATGACACTACTGTCAAAAGAATAAAGAATTGAAAAGATTAGAAAGAGTTTATAAAAGATGAGAATTTTATAAGGTACGAAATGACCTAGAAGGCCAAAAAGAATGGGACCCTAGGTAGGGGAAAACCCTAGCTAAGAAGGGAACCTATCTAAGAAAGGGATCTTAACTAAGAGTAGCAAAAACCTAATCTAAGGAGTACAAATCATAGATTACACACAAGAAAGAATAATATATGATCCAAAGATGGAGAGAGAAACGGGTCTCACCGTGGTTATCAGAAACCTGTGAACCTCTGAAAGGACACTACTACACTACCATAGTGTAGAGGGGTATACAACCGCATCACCCTGAGGGATAGAGATGATCACAAGCCTCCACGCTCCTCATAAATGGGCCAATGGAAGTGCATATTAGATCGCACAAGTGACTAACCATTGAGGATAGTGGCTTTCGCCAGCATACCCTGATGGGTAGTAATATATAAGACCTGATCAAAATAACGGGTTTACCCCACCCGATATATCAGCTTAAAGTGGGGTTTATTAGATGGTGAAATTCAGTTTCCCACGAGCACAAGCTCTCGTTATTAATTACACCACGAGCACAAGCTCTCGTTATTAATTACATCTTGGGCCGGAGCCCATGAAGACTCTTGATTAAGGATCCTATATTATCCTTTCAAAAATGGGATTGACACAAGGGCTAAGATTAGGTAGTCCTACTTAAAAGGAAAGAAAGGGTCAATTGTCTTAGTCAACACACGTGATTTATACCATCATTTGGAGGGACTAAGGCACTAAGGAGAAGCTGGAGGAAAGAAAGTCAAGCACTCAACACATTTATGAGGGAAGGACAGAAGTGGCATTATCCATGTGACATAGATAAGTAAGATTTATAGTCTCCGAAGAGAAGGGACTTATCCACTATTTAGGCATACTACGAGATCGAATGTAGTAGCCTTAAATCCTAAAACTAAATTGGGATTAGTGTTCTATGTACAACACTGACACCCATGTCCTGACTAATGTAGTGCAAAACTTGGACTTACCCCGGCCTGAATTGGGGAGCTAGCTAACCACCTAATCAATTTAAAACTATGTTGTCCAAACTTTTATGAAAGAAAGATGGGTGGTTAAGGCTGACATTTAGAGAGCTCCTAAGTGGTCATATACTTATGTTGGGTAAATACTCCTAGAGCTAATATATTTAATATTTTAATTAAATTAGTTTCCAATATAATGCATACTGGTTGAAGTCTCCAAATCTGATATGCATAAGATTTTAAAAATAGGCTTATATTAAAATGATTTTTAGAAGAAGACTAGACTTCCCCAGGTCTGACACTTCATCCTCATATGCTAGATTATTCAGACTTTAGTCACAGGTGGGGAAGTGTCTCTTTAGAAGGAGAGAGAAGAATGCATTGATATGCATGCAACCCTGGATGATTCTGATAGTTCCCTAAGTTAGGTTTCTAAATTATTTAAACCTTAAATATTAAATTTTAGTTATGAGTAAACAAAATTTTTAGTCCTTAGAGAGCCTAATGAGATCCAGGCTAAACAAAAGCGGCATGCAAAGCGCCAATAAATTAAGAAAAATAAGAAACCCTAGAGGAAAACATTTATAAGTAAAACACATAAAAATAATTAAACTAATTAATAAATGTCTATAGACTAACTATCCTTAATTATAAACCAGAGTCTGCAGAAAATAAAGTGGCTGGGCACACTACCAACAACCCGGATTTCTAAGCCTAAGAATGATGAAAATGACTTTGAGTGGGATATTGCTTCTTCAACTCTTCAGTCTTCTTGGATTTCTTCTCCTTGGACTCCTTGGATCTCTCCTCCTTGGGCTACTTGGATTCGTCATGGCTTGAATATTCAAATAAAGAGACAATCTCCCCTTAGAGGGGTATTTACCTTTTCTCTTTGAATATCTAAAAGCCATCTGAACTTGACTTTCCAAATGGAAGAAGACCCTCCCTCCTGAGGATTCCTATTTCTTTTGGAATTTGAGTTGTATAAGGATATCCCAAGTCAAAGATACTTTCACAAATCGCATCAATATTTCAAATATTTTATATTAATGAAAAACAGTAAATTTTAGACTCTCTTAAAAGGTTATCCTAATAAAAATTTCCAAGCAGTTTATATGAAAAATTAAAAAAAAAACTCAAGCCAACCACACTTGGCCATGCTCTTAATTATTTTGAGGGCTAAGTAGTCTCTGGAGCGCCTGTAGCAATTATTAATTTATAATTTTTAGCCCTCATTTATTTAGGGGGGCTGAGCAAATTTTGAAGCATCTGCACAAAATATCATTAATATTTAAAACATGATAATTATCCTCCTTTTTATTTTGCACTGCATGAGCATTACCAACTGTAGAAAAGATCATTAGTATAAAAATATCGATCCTAACCTATACATAAATCTAGCGCACAATAAATTCCCAAAGTAGAGTTAAAGTAAGCAAACACAGCATCAATTTTTATAACATGCAGTAAAATCACGGAAAGCTTGATACACAGCCAAAAAGTAAACACTGGCCTAGCCTGTCTAGAAGTGGTGCCCTAGAAAATAATGCTACATGCGTGTAAAGGCCTGTGTGGGTGGGATAGATCCTAAGCTGGGTAATTAGTTCAAGTTACCTAAGATTCAGGTTTGTTGAAGGTTTGAAAATGAAACTTTATTTAGAGTTTGAATATTAATGAATTAGGATCCATTTTAGTTAACTTAATTTGTTGATTCCTTTTAATGCTTAGGGTATGAATGACTGAAGTTTAAATTGAATTAGGGAAATTTAGGAGGTCGAGGGTCCACCTATATACTAAGCAAAGGGGGTCCAAAAGGTCACTCTAGGAAATAGGCTAGGTTTGGGGGATCTAATATTTTAGGTAAATATTAGGGCTTAAGATGAGTAGATAGGCTTTGAGTTTGCTGGATTTGGAGATTCCTAGGCAAAATTATGAATTTTAGAAGTTTTGGGAAATTAAGGGAATTATTAAAATTGTTTAATAAGGGGTGATTTTATGGTTTTGATCCAAATCAGTTCCAAACTAATTGGAATCACCCCCAAAGGTCAAAAATGACCTAAGAAGATATTCCCAAGTGTTTGGAAAAAATTTGGAATTTTTAATAATTTTTAATTATCTAAAAGGGGCAAAAAGATAATTTTTTATTAAAGTTGAATCAAGGGTCAGATTAAAGTCCAACTAATGAGCCCTAATTATTTAAGGTTAAGGGTCAAATTATAAATAGTTTAAGCTATGGTTGGTAATTTTTTGAGTTGAAATGGATTTATTAAAATTTTTAGAAGCTATCAGGCCCTAATTATTGGGAAAATTAGAGTTCGTTAATTAAGGGGTCTTATGAGTCCTAAAAAGTCCCAAAAAACTTCTATAAGGTTTTGGATGTCACTAAGTTTAAATGATGAAGTTTTCATGTCAATCAGGGATCTATCCTAGCACCTAGAATTTTTCTAAGTTCACTAGACTGGTCATAAATTATTGTCTTTAGGTTGTCGCTACGTTGAATAGGTTTAAATCAAGTTTTGAACTAACCCTTGGGATAACAATGCAGAGAGTACACAAATAAATAAACACACCAAATCTTTAGATCTAGGAGAACCTAAGCTAGGTGCTCGTACAACTTACACATACAAAATATAGTAAGAAGAAGAAGACTAAGCATGCTTATCGAAGCGATTACTGAATGATTGAAACCACCCAGTAATGCTTGCCCCCCCCCCCAAGAATGCTATTCATGTGTACAATCTATGTTTAAAATTTCAAGAAGAATATCTCTCAAAATTAGGATTATTTAATAAATATATGATTTACAAGCATTTTAAAATACATGTAGGTATTTAATATAAAAATTTTAAAGTCAAAGTGAGATAATTCAAAATACTTCAATTCATGTAAGCATATGAGAGATCTACTGGCCACCTAAGGAGGATTAAAAGGGGTTTGAAAATATTTTCAAAATAATTAAGATAATAATTATTTAAATAATACTTAAATAGCCAAGTAATTAAATAATATAGAAATATGAAAGAACAATATTTGGAGACTTCAACCAGTATGCATTATATTGGTTTGGAACTGGTTTGGTACCTAAAAATAGTTTTTAATGATCTATTATGTA
>NW_021319187.1:461355-501738 GCF_001605985.2 Dendrobium catenatum
TTTTTTAAATATTAATTAATAATAATAATAATTAATAATTTTAAAAACCTAAAATATATTAATTATTTTAATAACTATTTTAATTTTAAATAAAAGATAATTAAAATAGGATCAATTTGATATATTATAATGATTTTTTTAGTAATATTTGATTTTTAACAACTTTTTTTTAATTCTCTAGTAAAAATAAGATTTAAAACTAATTTATATTTAATTTTATTTAAAATGGAGGTTGTGCGACAGCGGTAGGGCCAATTCAAGTGTCTTTGGATTAAATGGATGGCCTTGATTAGTTGGCCAGCTCCCTTAATGCCTTCCATATGCCTTTTGGTGATTAGAAAGTTTGGAAGAAGGACAACTAAATGATATGAGGTATAAAGGCCTTATATTTTTTTGAGAGATTTTTGAACCACTTAGGTAGCTTAAGGCTTAAACTAGGGAATAGGGAAGGCTTAAAAATGTTCTAGTGAGTGATTAGAGATGCTGGGATCATTTTATAGGGCGTGGGTTAGGTTGGGTTAAGCCATTTGAATATTTAAGTCATTTAAAGGAGTTTGTAGACTATGTTGACAAGTCTACTAGTCAAAAATAGGTTAGGTGGCACCTAGGTGGATTTAATGGCTACTTGAAATAATTTGAAGGGTCTTAATGCTAGAGTATTGGGATTTGAATGAAAATGTGAGAGATTAAATTGATTTTAACAAAGTCAAAAAGAATTTAACTTGGTCAAAATGCATGTGCTTTGACTTGAGGTGGTTTTAGAAATATTCAAGGCATCAAATGAAATAGGTTTGAGAATTTGGAAGGTTTCAATTGAGTGCTTGAAGAAATTTGACCTAAATGGGTCGCATCTGATTGGACTTGGGCTAAGTTAACCATGTCAATTTTTTGATTAGTTAAAGGTCCAATCCACTCCAAATCACAGGGGGAGATGTAACCAGAGAAGTTTGAGATTAATTTGAGGTTGAACTAGATGTGAAAAGGCTTAAGGGTTGATTTGGTCAACCTAGGTTGACTTGGTCAACCATGATGACCAGGACTTGGGTTTGGACTAGAAAATTTTGAAATGGAATTTGGAGTGTAGTAGAGGTATTTTTTAGGATTAGAATGGTCTAACCCTTAATGGGTCAATGGGTCAACCTAAGTTGACCTAGACAACCAAGTTGACCTAAGGGTTAGAAAAGAGCTTAATAGGTCTGGAATGATTTTGGAGTCTGGTTGCAGTGGTTTGAGGGATCAGGAATCTTATCTGGGCCAAATTATTTATTTGGGCCCTTAATGAGTTATTGGGCAGACCTAGGTTGACATGGTCAATAAAGTAAACCTTAAGCTAGATTTAGGCTCAATAGTTCTGAAATGATATTATAAGACTATTGGAGGTGCTCCCAGGGTTTGGGAAGGTCAATTTAGTCAAAATGACTATTTTGACCTTAAAGGGCCTATTTAGTCAACTTAAGTTGACTTAGTCAACTAGGTTGACCTAAGGCTTGGATTTGGATATAACATATTTTGCTTGATAATTGAAATCTATTAGAAGTGATCTCAAGTCAAAAAGAGGCCATTTGGTTTGAAATGACTATTCACACCCCTTTGGAGTATTTTGGTCATTTTGGGTTGATATGGTCAACCAAACTTGACCATGGTATGGGCTTGAATCCATTTCACTTCTAATGATGATTAGGATGCAATGGAAGAAGTTTCAAGATTTGATTTGAAATGCCAAGTTGAAGTTTGGTGAAAATTTTGAAATTACCCTTAAGGGCATTTTGGTCATTTTAACCCCGGGTCAATTGAGGGTCAAAGTGGGTCTACCAAAATGTATTTTAATGAATTAACATGTCATAATCAATGGTCTAGATGTGGTTAGAGTCTTTGGATAAGGCTTCAAGGTCAAAATCTACTAGGTGGCAAATCTAGTGTTATAGGCCAAAAATATTTAAATAATTTATAGCCTTTGGATTTCAATCAAGTTTTCAGGATTAGAGGTATCAAAATGAGCTCAAAATTGAAGGTATACCCTATAGATATGCCTAATAAATATTAAATTGATAGATCATAAATTGGGGATCATTTGATGAGGGTTTAAAGTGTTTGAAAATCATTAGAAAAAGCTTTTAGGACCTAAGCCTTTGGATTTAGATTTTGATCTGAATTTCTAGATTTGAATTGGATTTTGGGTTTGAATATTTGAAATAGAATTACCCAAATCATTTATGATCATTTGGATGATCATAAGTGATTGGATAGGATTGAAGTTAGATTAGAGGCTAGATCAAATTTTAAGCTGGGTTTGAAATTTGGATAGGTTTGAGGTCTGGGTTAATTTGAACCTATATTGATCTAAGCTCTAGGATGATCCTAGGGTATGGATTGCTCTAGGGTCTGGGTAGATCATAAGGTATAGATTTATTTAGGGCTTAGGTGGATCCTAGGGCCTAGATATGTCTAGATACTAGATTGGTTATAAAGACCTCATATAAAAATGAGGTCAACAAATAGACCCCCAATATGTGCAATAGAATGAAGTTCTATTGCACATATTATCATTGATCAAATTGAAAACATTAAGTCTAGAATTTTTTCCTAAGGGAGGGTAGAAATATAACCCTAAGGAATCAAGTTAGTATTGATATTAGGGTAGTGCCTGGAAAGGCATACTTTACAACTAATAGATATGGTCCTAAGGGAAGGAAAAAACCTAAACCCTAAGGAAAAAAAACTTGATTTTAGGATTTGAATTTGAAATTAAAAACTAGGATGGTGTCATAAAGAATGTTCTCCACCATTAGTAGATCTAATCATATGGAAGGAAATGACCTAACCTTAAGGAAAAGATGATTAAAAGATCATATAGGAAGGAAGAACTCCTAACTATAGAGGACCGAGTTGGATTTGATTCTAAGGAGAGGGAAAACCTAACCCTAAAAGATTGAATTCTAAATAGATACTAGAGTAGTGATTGGAAGGTGAGATCTACCACTAGTAGGTTTAAATAGAAAGGAAGGGGAAACCTTGCCTTAAGGAAAAGAAGATTGAATTCTAGAGTTTAGATATGAAAGATAAATTTCTCAGCTTGGTTTCTATTAATTTACTTTCTATTAAAGGGTTCAAAAATTGTTATAATGTTGCTTCATATTTAGGTATTAGGTTGCAGTTCTCTTTGCTTCCTACCCTTCCTCGTCTAGTTTATTGGGTTAAACCAGTGGTGAGTTGTCTCAAGCTAAATGTTAGTGCTGAGTATGATAATAACAATATGGGGTATGGAGGCATCATCATATATGGCTATGGTAATGTTATTCTTGTCTTTATGGGGCCTTTTAAGGGTAATCCTCATTTGGATTTTTTTACTTACATTCTCTATGGGTTAAGAAGTTGTATGTCCCTTGACATTACTAGTATTACTATTGAGATTGAGCCTTCCCTTCATATTCAATGCTTATTTAATGGTATGGACTTAGTTTATGACCTTGAGGCTTTTTATATTATTAGAGATATTAAGCAATTGATGGTTTTTATTTATGTTAACACTTCTTATGTGCCTAAGGAAGGCAATGCATGTGCTAGGTGGTTAGCTCAGTTTGGTGCTAGAACTGATTACTTCATGGACCATATGGAAGCCAATGCTCCGGCGCCTCCTAGAGGCCTCTTAAGAATGGACAAAATTTCCTACCCCTATATTAGAATTTAATTGTTTTCCTATTTGGTCTCTTATTATACTTGAGTGGTCTAGCATTGCTAGGTGGATTTATTTTCCTTACCCTCTACTAGATTTCTGTCTGGTGGTGGGTTGCTTTGTTTTTTCATGTGTTTTGCTTCTTTGTGTGTTGTGCGGTGGTGTTTTTGGGTTGAGCGATGATTGCAACCTTATTTTGATAGTTTTCTTATTTGTTGCTCTCCTCCCTTTAGTTCTAGGTGGGCAGAACCTTGTTGGCTTTGGGAGTCTTGGCTTCTCAGGTTTCTGGGTGTGGTTGTTTCCTGGGATGATGGTGGGTTTGGATCTGCTGGATCACCATTAGGTTGTTGTTTGGAGTTTTGCTAGTTTATTTTTGGTTGGACTTCTATTCTTTATTATGTTTTCAGGGAGCTTTATATTTTCTAGTTTGGGCTCTTGGTTGTTGTGTTGGTTGATCTGTGTTGACTGTGCTTTTTGGGCCTGTGTTGTTATGAGGGAGGTGGCTTTTTGGTGGGGATGGCTGCCTCTTTGGGTGGTGTTTTTTTATTTTTCCTGCTTTGTTGGGAGGTGTTGTGTGTTGGGGTTGTGGGGCTAGAAGGAGCGGCATCAGGTTTTACCCTATGATGGTAGTGTGTTTCATTCTTACCTTAGCTCTTCTTGCTCGATCACTACTGGCATTATTGTTTACATTTGATTTTGTTGACTGGTTTTTTGTTACACATTTGGTTTTATTAGAATAAGTTGGGTACTTGGTTTGGTTATTATGTTTAATGGTGGTTTCTCCTCTATGTTATGTTTTTTGGGTGTTGTGTTAATGCTAATTGGGCCTTTTGGGTGTTATACTCTGTGGTCATGTCTTCCTATACTATTTGGGTTTTCTGGAGTGAGTGGGGGTGTTTTCTTCTTAGGGTGGTGGTTGCTATTTTTACCTGGAGTGCTGGGGGGTCGTGCTTGCTGGGGTCCTTTGGGATGGATGGTGCAACTTCAAGTTTTATCCAGTGAGGTTGGCGTGCCTTATTTGTCCTTGAGTTCATCTTTCTTCATTCCCTCTATCATTGATGGGAGTTATGCTGTTTTGGTAGTTTCTTGCTTCATTCTTTTATTCTCAGCTTCACAATTACCTAGTATTAATTTTTATGATTTGTGGTGTCTTTGTTGTTGTGCTAGCTAGTTTTCTCTGTTCTTCTCCTACCCGTGGCTACTTATTTGGGATATTTTTATTTCTCTGGCATTTTGGAGGAAGTCCTACTACTTTGAAAGGACTAAAATGGCTTCTTTTCCTGGTGATATGATTCATTGGTGGTAATTTCTTTTCCTCTTCTGTTGGCTAGTTTTGTATACTTTTTGTTGTGTTTTTATCTCTGTTTTGTAGGATCTGTTTTGTGCAGATCATTGCTCTACTCATTTTTAGATCAGGGAGCTTGCACTAAAAGCTTATGTTGGTTGCTTCCCCGCTTTTTGGGTGCTCCTTCTTATGCATCGTAGATTATTTCTAGGTTATCTTGTATTTTGGCGTAGCAGGGACCTTGAGCTTATAGGGTTTTTTGTCATTTTGCTTGTGGCTCTTTTGAGAAGTACGAGAGCTCGAAGTTCCTTTAAGGACCTTTTATTTTTGAAATTATATCAACGTGTAGGCTCCTCCATGGGTTTAAAAAAATTCTAGAGTTTAAATTTTAAAACTGGGATGGTGCCGCATAGGGTGTTCTCCACCACTAGTAGATCTAATCCTAATGAAAGAAGCATCTAACATTAAGAAAAAGAAGATTGTTAGATCTTATGGGAAGGAAGCATTGCCTCCAATAGAAGATCTGACCTAAATTTTGAAATTTAAAATTAGGATGGTGTAGTAAGGGGCGTTATTCACCACTAGAATGTTGAATCCTAAAGAGAGAAAGCCCGACGACTCACACGTGTCCTTAAGGAAAAGAAAACTAGAGGACCCTATGTGAAGAAATCATTACTTCCCATAGAAGATTAGATCTAGATTTTGAAACTAGGATGGTTCCATAGAGGGCGTGCTCCATCACTAGTGAACAATTTTGTGGAGAGGAAACATGCTCTACACAAAAGATCGAGTCTAGAATTTAAAACTAGGAATGTGACACAAAGGGTGTACTCTACCACTAGTCAATCTAATCCCAAGAAAAGAAAGCATGATGACTCACTTCTAACATTACGAAGAAGAAAACTAGAAGTTCATGTGAGAAGGAAGCATTGCTTCCCATAGAGGATCAAAATTGGATTTAAAAGTTTAAAACTAGGATGTGCCACAAAGGGTGTGCTCCAAAACTATTGGATTTAGTCCTAAGGAAAGAAAGAGTGAAGACTCACATATAATCATAAGGAAAAGAAAATTGTAAGATCTTGTAAGAAAGAAGTATTGCTTCCCACAGAAGATTGGGACTGAAATTTTAATCTAGGATGGTGACACAAAGGCATACTCCATCACTAGAGGATGATCATATGAGGAGGAAGCTTGATCAATATAAGATCAAATCTAGATTTTGAAACAAAGGTGGTGCCACATATGGCATACTCCACTGCTAGTGGATCTAATCTTAAGGAAAGAAAGCATGATGACGTACATCTAACCTTAAGTAAATGAAAATTGGAGTATCTTATGGGAAGAAAGCATTGCTTCCCATAGGAGATCAAGTCTGGAATTTGAAAACTAGGATGGTGCCACATAGGGCTTACTCCATCACTAGTAGAAAATTTTGTGGAGAGGAAACTTAATCTACAGAAAAGATTGAGTATAGATTATCATATGAAGAGGAAACTTGCTCAGCATAAAGTATTGAATCTAGATGATCATGTTGGGAGGAAACTTGCTCCACATAGAAGATCAAGTATGGATAATCATACGGGGAGGAAACTTGCTCCACATAGAGGATCAAGTCTAGAATGATCATGTGTAGAGGAAACTTACTCTATATAGAGTATCAGGTTTGGATGATCATATGTGGAGGAAACTTGCTCCACATAGGGGATCAAAATTGGATTTGGGATTTGAGATTTCAATTTGGAGGATCTATGAATTTGATTTGATTTAATTTTGAATTTGAATGATATTTGATTTTGAATTTGAATTTTGAAAGTTTTTTAAGTTAAATTTTGAAATTGGGGAGTTTTTTTAATCAAGGAAATTCTTGATTTTCAAAATCCCTTATTGATGTTAAATTTGATACTCATCTCGCATGGTACTTCCTAAAGAGCTACTATGATATTTGAAAATATCAGGTGGTACCCTTTAGGGTTGATCGATTAATGTTTGAAATTCCCTCAAAGATCATCTCTAGGATAAAAGGTTGTTCTTATGTTAGTTCAAACTCAGTATGTTGAAATTGCATTTCACACACACTGAGGGTTTGAAATTGTATTGCATACATTAAGCTACAAGAAGGTGTTGTAGGAAATGTAAAGCAATGGCAGTCTTGAAATAATTCAAAGGGATTTGAAAGGAATTTTGAATTTCTTTTGAAAATTTGAAAGATACTCCATAATTTTTTGAAATTCAAAAGGTTGGATTTGCACTTAACATAGTGGTTTACAAATTTGAAGGGAAAATCAAAGGCTTTGGCTCGACTCTTTTACCCGCCTGATTAACTCGGGGGTAAGATGTCAAAGTCCATATTTTGTTTGAAGGATTGAATCTTGAGTTTGAATTTGAAAGTGATTGAGTTTACATTATACATGTTATACCAAAAGAGGGTGTTGTAGAAGAACATATGACAATGACGATCAAATTTGATTCAAATGATTTTGAAGGGGATTCTGGAGATAAAGAAATTTGACAGAATATCCTCGAATGGTTTGAAACTCAATGTATTTAATTTACATTCAACATAAAGGTTTACAAGATTGACGAGGAAATTCAAAGATTGGCTTGACTCTTTCATCCCACCAATTGGCTTGGGGGTGAAATGCCCAAGCCTAAAGCTGATATGGGTCTTATATTTTGGAACTCAAATTTATTTGAATGATTTTTAAAAAGGATTTTGAATGTTTGAAAATTGAGAAATCCCCTCGAGTCTTTGAAACATTATCTGTTCAATTTGCATTCAACATAAAGGATAACAAATTGACTAGAAGATTAAAGGGATTGTCTTGACGCTTTCATCCCACTGACTGGCTTGGGGATAAAATGTTAAAGTTTAAATTTTATTGAGGGTTTAAATTTACATTGCATACATTAAACTACAATAAGACATTATAGAAAATATATAGCAATGGCGACCAAAGTTGATTTGAGCATTTTTGAAAGGGATTAAGGGTGCTTGATGATTTGATGGAGTTAAATCGAATTTTAAAACTCAATATATTAAGTTTGCACTCAATCATAAGAGTTTATAAAATCAAGGAGAAGATTTAGAAAATTCAGTTGGACTCTTTAACCCCACCAATTAACTTGGGGTAAAATGTCAAAGCCCAGGTTTGGACTTAAAATTGCATTGCATATGTTAAACTACAAGTAGACATTATAACATATGGAAATGACGATCGAAATTTATTTGAAGGAGATTTTGGAAAAGATTTTGGATGTTTGAAAATTTGATAGGATTTTCTCAAATTTTGAGACTTAGTATATTAAATTTTCTTTCAACATAAAGGTCTACATATTTAAAGAGAAAAGTTGGGGAACATGATTTGACTCTTTTAACTAACTTAGAGTGAAATGTTAAATTATGGATTTGATTAAAAGGTTTGGATTTTCATCGCATACATTGAACAATAAGGAATTATTATAAGAAACATATGGCAAAGAACATCAAGGTTTATTTAAAAGATTTTAAAAAGATTTTAATTTTTTTGAAAATACGAAGATCTTCCCTAAATTTCAAACCTCAACATGTTGAATGTATATTCAACATGAAGGTTTACAAATTTGGGGGAACGATCAAGGGGTCTCAACTTGACACTTTTACCTGCCGATTGACTTGGGGGTAAAATGTAAAAAATTGGTTTTGATAGAGGAATTGAAATTCGAAATTGATTTAGAAAAGGTTGAATTTATATTGCATATGCTAAACTACAAGAGGATGTTGTAGGAAAATATATGACAATGATGATTGAAGTTGAATAATTTTTGAAGGAGGTTTGCAAGTTTGAAAATCCAACAGCATCTCCCCTTATTTTTAAAACTCAATATGTTGAATTTGCATTCAACGTAAAGGTTTACAAATTTTAGAGGGAAGATTCTAAGAATCGGACTCGACTCTTTCATCCCAACATATTGTTTGGGGGTGAAATGTGGAAGACCGACTTTGCCAGAAGGATCTAGGTTTTGATTCAAATTTGAAGAGGGTATCTATAATCTATCAAATATATTGAATTATAATAATTATGATATAGAGATCGATTAGGATTTGAGAAAAGTAAAATTATGCTAGAGGATTAAAATTTTGATTTTGGGATTGAAGGATTTTATATAAATTGTGAAACTTAGCATGCTTGAGATTTATTTGAGCATGCAAGTTTATGATAACTATAAGAAGGCTTTGAAATGTTTGGCTTGATTCATTTGCTCTACTAATGAACTTAGAGGCAAAATGTCAAAGCCTAACTTTTACAGAGGTTCCTCGCTCACCTCTCTTTTGACACGTCTTAATTGATGTTGGCCACACTCAACCAAGGGTGAAAGGGCAGAGGGACCAACGGAAGGAAAGGTAGTCAAAACAACTGATGCAAAAAAATTTATACCACTATTAAAGATGGAGAGAGAGATTTATCCCCAGCGAAATCACCATTGTTTTATTGAATAAGTTATTTGAAAAGGCTAGTTATCTTTGGGAGAATTTAATTTTTGGATTTTAATTTCAAGATTGAATATGTCATCATGAATGATATATTACCTTTGGAGGTGAACATATCATTCCCTAATGGGTTCAAATTCCAAAACTTTAAATTTATCCTAGTTCTCATAGTCAACTTAGGAAAAGACAACATATGATCCCAAAGGGTCGGAATGATGCTTAATCGGGTGTTTGACTATAATAATCTAGATAAAGGATCATTAAATTCATAATCAAACTCATGATAATAAAATGATATATCTTCCTAAGCAAATAGAATATCGTCTAAGATTAATCATTTGAAAATGATGATAATGATCATTGAGTTTCATTTTTCCAAAGATAATTAATTGAAATTTTGAAAATATTAATTTTTGAAAAAAAAATTGATCCGTGGTTTTAAATATCCTACGAGTGCAAGCCCTTATAGTTAATTACATCATAAGGAAATTAGAGTTTCCTAGAAATACTCTCAATTAAATTTGTGATAAAAAAATTTATTTAAAAATTTAAAGTTTGATATCAAATGAGGTGAGGATTGAAAATTTTGAATTGGGATTGGATCAAATTTGAACACTTAATTTTGGAATCAAACAAGGAAGGGTAAGAGGCACTTGGAATTTTAAAACAATTCAAAAGTTCCCCAGTTTATCCTAAATATTGGGCTTGAATTTGAATTGATAGAGATTTAAGTTTGAATGGTTAATTTTATTATAAAGTTATGATTAGATTCCCATAGGTTGAGGTCTTATAGCCTGAGTCTACCTCAGAACCTAAATCTAAATTGAATGTTAAAAATTAGTGATCTAATCCAAGATAATGCAATACAAGATCTTGACTTAACCTGGCATGGATTAGGGAACCAGCTAAACCACCTAGGCACTTCAAAACCAAGTATCTGATCTTTTATGAAAGAGTAGGTAAGGATGTTAATTAGATTGAATTTAAGGAGTTGGGACTGACATCTGTAGCTAATTCTAATTTTTCCCCTTGATATATGTTGGGTAAATTGAAACTTAAAGTAAATGCAATTGAATTTTTGACTCATTTTAATTAATTTCTAATGCAATGCATGCATATTGACTCAATGAAATGGTTAAAATTGAATATGAAGCCATTTTAAAATCAGACATAAAAATATATTTTTTTCTTAAGGAATGCATAATATTCCCTTGAAAGGACTACACCCTAATATGTCAAGTGTCATGCCAGAATCCACAGGCGAGGAGGTACTTACCAAGGTAGAGAAGGTATAAAAATGTATGAATGAGAGGCTCTCGATGGTCTCGGGCTTACTTCTTAAAGCGTTAGATTTTCTATGTGAGCTAAAAAATTTAATTAGTTTAAGTAGAAAATTATTTTTAATGTTCCCTCATGAGCCTCCGATTGGAGTCCAGGCTAAAACAAATATGGCATACAAGTAAAAAGACTAAAAAGGCATATAGTTTTACTGCATAATCAATTAAATTAAATATTCAAATTTAATATCCATATGGTAAGTGCCACCTAGTATTATAACATAGAATTATAGAAAAGTAAAGTGCAATTTTTAGCTTAAGCTCAATGGCATGGTGCCCTAGCTTTCATTATTCTTGTACCTCTAGCTTGGAGAAAAAAGATTTTGTCTTGATTCCAACTTTATCTCTCATCTCTTCTCCTTCTCCCTTATACCCAGACTTCTTTACATTCTCCCTATAGGGTATCAATTCACAAGTATCATTAAAGTATGGCCTAGCATCATCCATTAGACAAAATATGATTCAACATCTTCTTAGGTATGGTGATAGTAGATAATGTAGAAGGAAAGAAAAATGTAGCCTACCACACAACCAAAGGCCATAGAGAACACAATGAATCTTGAGTACACAACCAATTATAAATTGAGAGAAATGGAAGAGCATCTTTTTAAGTCCATCAGAATGCTCTCACTAGCCATCTACCATGAATGACCAATGAGCCCAAAGGTTTGGCCTACCCCGCTGCTCATCATTAGCAAACAAAAGAAGTGCATGCTTCATATCCCACCACTAATCTTTCTCGCCCATAGGTGAAAGATTAAAACTCTAGATTGAAAGCTTGATGGACCCAAGAAACTAAACTAGGGAAGACTAACACCTTCTCAAGGCCAATCTTTGAAGCATGAGTTTTACCAAAGTTCATGTTGCCTTAACTTGAAGCCTTATGAGAAAAAATTAACTATATGAATCATGTGGAACCTTTTGAGTACATGACTTCTCTCCCTGACATTAATGATGCCCTCAAGTGTCATCTATTTTTCACTACTCTGAATATTTGATGAAGGTGATTCACTTTCCTACCTAATTTTGCGACCACCACCTTTCATGAGTTCAAGTGAATGTTCATCGTATAACTTGTCAGTGAATAGAGAGCCCCCAAAATGTTCACAAACTTTATTAATAATGAAAAAAGAGGCTAGTGAGTCACATAGAAACTTCAAAATAACATTCTAGAAACAAATGCATGATGTAAAAAAAAATATTTAACTTGTAGTCTAGCAAGAACCCTTAATCGAGGGCCTAAGAGATGGTCCCTTCCAGTATGAATTAGTCTTACAATAGCCAAAGAAACTGATAAATTTTTGGAACTCACCAATTATCTTGTCAGCATTGAAGAGTAAAATTAAGTGATTGAATCTTTCACAATCACTTTATGCCATGATCTTGCTACGAGAAAAAATCTCCCTCTAGGGAAGCTAGAGAAAGAATTTAAACCCAAGAGAAAAAGAACTAAGGATTAGATTTCTAAATTAATTGGTGGTGCCCCAATCCATATGAGGTTCCATCTCATTATGGTTTTCAAGAACAAAATCACTGCCAACACCAAAGAGCTAAGAGGTATGCAAGAAAGGCACAAAGTAAATTACTAACCGCATATTGAATGATCAATAGGAATTACTAGTTCCTAGTCTAGCACCGTGTTAAGTGGCTCATCATTAATCGCCACTCTAATAACATAATCAACATGAGAGAAATAGAATAGCTTGATGACATACTCAGTGTATTTACATGTCAAAGTTCTTAGAAAATTCTTCTCACCAAAGAACTTAAATGTGCAAATGCAAGTCTTAGGCATCCTATTATCAAAGTTCCATACCAAAGAAAATATGAGAAAAAAAGTGGAGATAAACCCTCAGAATCTTATAGCTCCTATTTATTGTCATAAATTTTATGCATATGAATCTGAAACATCTCGAATAAAAATTAATACAATAGATGTAACAAGTCACTCTTATTATTATGGAATCCAAAAAGCAATAATGCACTCACCCCAATAACCACTACGACCATTCTCAAAATTCTTGGCATACTAATTAACCCATCCTATTCTATGGAATTTCAAAAAAAAAAAAAAAACAAATTTCTTTCCATTTTCTACTTTTGTAGGATATTCCATGAAAGAAAATATTTCATTCTTTCAAAGACCAACTCATCTAATCTTATAAAAAAATAGAATTAAAATAAAATAAAATTAAGTCAACCAATGTAATGACCACATCAGAAATGCTCCAATATTAAATCCTTTTGTGTATTTAGTGTTAGTCTTCTCATCCAAATAAGGTACTGCATGATGTAATAAGCACGTTGGTGAAACCCTTTCTACTTATTCTTGCAAAACAACAAGCACAACTTAGCCTCTGTTGAGCCTATGCAACTTCAAACAATCACCATCTATTTATTTAAAGAAACAACTGCACCTCTCAAGTTAGTATCACCTTGCAACAATGGCACCCTCTTTTTACAACATTATGCTCATCTACACTCTTGGACTTAATTACTAACTCCAAGGTCATCATGCTCCTAAAAATTTCATCCAATAAAATTCACCTTGGGGAAAGACGGGGATAGGTAATAGGGTATGCGAGAAAGAGGCCAATGGATGCTTAAGTGACTTAAATGTAGCCCACTCCTTAACGACCTCTTTAGTATTCCTCTTAGCACTAACATTAATCTTCTTAGTAATTGCCTCCTCCTTAGGTATATTCACCTCCTTCAAAATAGCTTCACTCACACTCCCATATGCACTTTCAAAAAGAAAAGTAAGATTTTTCAATCCTCGGGACCTTCAAATGCACCAATCATGCCTCCCACCACAAGAATAAGTGGAGAAGCAACTCTTTCATCTTCAAAGAAAGATCATTTAGCTGATAATCCTTGATGAAAATTAGCCCCTTGATATCATCTCACTATCTCTTTTGTAGAGAAACTATATTCAAATCTTCCGAGTCCTCAAACACTCATAACTCTCTTTCAATCACATACCTATGTGATATGGCCTCCTTTTTGTTGGCAACATCCATGACAAAGGCCTTATGCCCATTGGTAAGTCACTTTCCAGGAAGCTCAAATGACAAGGAGAGAGGAAGGGTTCTTCTCACCAAAATCAAGAAAGGATAATAGTAAGAAAAGAGCTAGCAGCCTCTACCATCATGCTAAGAAAGGCTACAAGCACATAAGTAGGGCGCAAGAGCGAGGGGCAGTCAAATATGAGACTTAGATATAGCATCATCCAAAGGGTGAGGTACTTGGTCAGTTTTATTTATCCCCTCTTCCTTCAAGCATGAAAGAGAAAAGTTCACAAAGAGAGCTGAAAAGCTACTAACAACATGCATTTCGAGGGGGAGGGGGTGTGGCGGTTCAAGTATGAGACTTAGATATAGCATCATCTAAAAGGGGAAGGTACTTGGTAAGTTCTACTTATCTTCTTTTCCTTTAATAATGAAAGAGAAATTTTCACAAAGAGAGAAAAGCTCATCCTTAGAGCCAAAAAAGCGGCGGCCATAGGTATGGCTACCGATTCAGGAGAAGCGATGATGGAAGCTGATGATAACTTCTTCTCCTTCTACGGTAAGTTCATGGAAGGTAAGCGTGTCGGAGGCCTCTTTGACATCATTGGGATGGAGAAACCATGGGGACGGACGACATTGAAATCCAAGGAGTGAATAGTTGTCAAGGGTGAAACTCCATAAGGTGCAAACAACCGATAATCGGACTAAGTCTACAATAGACAAGTGCGATGAGATACAACAGAGGAGATCTATAGGGAGATCAAACCATGCCATAATATTATTATTTTTGCGGTGGACAATAGAGGAAAGGAGCTATGGTACCTTCCAACACTACCACGCTCAGACAAAAATTAAACAATAAACTAACCTAGAGCTAATATTTATAGGGAAACCAGAGGATGAGACCGTCTATCTTAGAAAGATTCTAAACCTCAAAATCTATGAAAAATTTATGGCTCCCTCTTTTTTCTCGCTTTCTATTTATCCAATTTTTTTGATATCTGATGTTCAAACGGTTACATAAATCAAAGAACTAAATATGCATCCAAGACTACTTGAGCAGGTATATATTTGTAGGTGTATTATAGGTTACATTTGCATAATGTAGAAGGATGATCAGCTCCTCTCCTAGAATAGATCAATCGAGGGACTCCCTTAAAATTTTTGAAGGAGCTTAGCACTAAATTATGGTATATTAGGACTAGCCACATCTTCCAAAAAATCATATGACACTTCAACAAAGGTGACCTTAGAATTTCCTTTCTTATTATGATAAATTTGTATTCATCTCAACTTGAGTCAAGTATCCCATGCAAAATAATATATATATATGCTATTAGTATACATCACCTCAACAGGCATCTCTCTCAACCAAGTTGATCTGAAGGCTTCATCAAGACACAACTCATACCTTTGCACCTCAACAGGGTGATCTCAGACCTTCTTCTACCAAACATCAATGGGATCAATTTGCTCACTTAGCTCACCCTTCTCAATCACCATTTCACTCAACATCAATGGAAAAATAATAATGAAGATTAATGGGACAACTATTATACCAAAAACATACCCTGTATCTTTTCAAACCAAAGAAAAAGGGGGAAGGAAAATTGAACAAGATAATAAGAAAAAAAAAGAGGGGGAAAAAGAGAGAAAAAGAAGAGATGAATGAAAAAAGGGACCAAGAGTAGAAACAAACCAAATTGGATGAGAGACAAAACCTAAGAAGAAATAACACCTAATCTAACCCATAAAAAAATCCAATAAAAGAAGTGAGATATTCTATTATTCTTCACCCTTTTTTAATTAGGTTATATAGCATGGATCCCTCACTTTCATTATTCTTATATCTCTAGCTTAGATAATAATGATTTTTACTAGATTCATATTTTCTCTCTCATATCTTCTCCTTTTCCCTCATGCTTAGACTTCATTACATTATCTGAAAGTTTGTTAGGGTTGTTAAGCCCTTATGAACTAGCCCAAGGCTAACCAAGATGGGGGTTAATTTGTAGTTTTAAAAAAAATCTTAAACAAAAAGCACGATCATTTTGAAATATTTTAAAACATCAAATATATGATCACGCACATGAAAATAAAGTGTTGAAATTAAAGTGCAAAAACATAATAAGAAAGAGCACACTAGATTTTATAGTGGTTTGATCAACTTGACCTACATCCACTCCCTAGAGCCTCTCATCTGGTATTTCACTAAAATCAATGACTCTCCTTTTTCTTCCACAGCAAGGCAGAGAAGCCTGTACAAAAACTCATTTCCACCGACTCAAGTGAGGTAGAGAATCTAACTCCTTTCACTCCCTCCTGAAGCAGGAAGAAAACTCAGACTCCTTTTGCTTCCTCCTGGAGCAGGCAGATAACCTTGATTGATTGCTAAAGAAGACCTCCCAAGAGCCTCTAAGGAACCAGGGATGATGACTGGAGAAGAAGACTCAGATCCATGCTTGGAGCAACCATTGTGAACCCCTCATAAACTCCCCCTCACAAGATCCTCTCTCTCTTTCCCAAACTCTCCCTCTCTTTCTCTTGGCTATCTCAGGTTAGGACAAAACAAAAGATCTCCACTTGAATAATCAAGATATCTTATAAATAAGGGCTTAAATTTGTCCCTAAATTCCAACAAGCTATCAAAGATCATCTAGGATGATCGATTGTGTATTTTCAGTCCTTCCATCCAGGACGATCGGGAGGGCTTGACGATTGGAACCCTTATTTATTCTGATCAACCCGGATGATGTGAACATCTTCCTGTATGATTAGTTAAAAACCCAATAGACCATCTAGCATCATTCTATTCATACAGAGTGATATATGTTGGATAATGAAGAATTATAACATATCATCCAGGACGATCCTTGAATCATCATGTGCGTTAGTTCAAAATCATGAATTTTCATCTAGCACATCATTCGGCCCATCTAGGTGATCTAGGAGACGATGAATTTTTTTATAAATGATCGTCAAGGATGATCCTACGAACGTCTAGGATGATATGATCGATAAATCAAACTTTAATTGCTTTCCTTAATCACTTAATTAATTTAGGCATAATTGTAATGAATCATCCAGGATGATATGGGATCATCCAATATGATTTCTTAAAATAAAATCATTCCTAAATGAGTTAGCGACTGATTCTTTCTTATTTGAGTCTATCATCTAGGATGATGTTAAAATATTGTCCTAGACAATTTGCTTAATTTGGCTTCCTTAACCAGGATGCCCTAATTAGGGTTTCTATTTTTAACTGATTATTGAGGACAATTTTGGATCTTCTCGAATGTTATGATCAAAAATAGAAAACTCTAAAACATACTAATTTTTTCCCCTAAGTGTATGTATACAATGTTACTTAGCGTCATGATCCACTTTGTTACATTTGACTCAATAAAAGGTAAAAATACTCAAAGTACACTTACATAATGACTCAGTCTTAATCTATCCAATCTTGAGCTAGCTTGAATTCCAATTAATCTTTTTAACCTGAAATGTTAGTAAGCAACGCAACAGTAGAGAAACAAAAATACCAAAAATATTTGTTATCGTCAAAATTATAATCCTTGAATCCATGTTTGCAACATTCGCCCCACAAGCTCTTAGTTCGTAGTTCAAAGTTTAGCCCGACATCATCAACTAAATAAAATTAGATTTAATGCATAAAAAATTGAACATATATCATTCCTTGGGTCTAAGTGGCATGTGAACAATATGGTTTATGTTATTCACTTCACATTTTTTATTTATAGAAACTCATTATGTAACACCTTAATGACACTCATTTCTCTTACCTTATCTTTAGTGAGCACTTCTAAGGATTTTGGGCACCTACATATTATGTCACAAACATCCATCTTTAGTGTATTATCTCATTTGTTATTACCTTTAGTGTTCACCCAAGGCATCTTGGATTTTAACCTCATCTCCATCTCAATTTGGTCTCAATGAGTAGTGTATATATTATTCTCCATGTATACTAATGTCTCATAACACTCAACTTTTAAAGGTGTCTAAGCTTTCTCATCACATTCGTCAGTCCTCACTCACCTTAAAAAGGTTGCTAGATCTAAATTTATCAATGGATGAAATTCAAACATATTATAAGGTCGTCCTTATGGTTATATGACTTGAAAACTATTTGATAATTGAGAGAAAGAATATATGATACGGAAAAGCTAGAGAAAATTACTCAAGGGCTCGGTATAAAGATCATTAAAAAAAATTCTATATGTTTTAGATTCATAAAAATGTAAATGCTCCTTATCACCCATTATTCATAAGATTATAAAGGCTATAGGAAAGGCTATATCCCAAAAAATAAAAAAGTATAATGCTACATAGACTATCTTAGGCACATACCACCTCATGATTAGTTGAGGGAGCAATGGGTTTGAAGAGCTTTAATGATATGTCTCTAGGTGAGCTTAGTACTACTGAGTATGAACAAGGTGATCTCCATAGTATTGGTGAGCTTAGCAGTGTTAAGTAGGAGGGGGCATATTTGTAAAGTAGTCCGACCAGGGGGTGCTTGATGTTTCAAAGATGTCTGTGAGTTGCTCACAACCTAAACTAAGCCTCAGACCGCATAGAAGAGAACGAGAATGAGCTGTGGTGGTTTTGGAGAAGATGAGCACAGGGGTTGGCTAGTCATTGTAGTGCTAATTAAGGCCCTCTAAGTGGGCACTTGCTATAGCTAGACTTGGATGTAAGGCGCTCACCTTGGGTGGCGACATGTCATTGTGATAACTGCTGCTCTTATATGAGATGAGTGATAAGTTACTTGGTCGACGAGGTCCTCCACTACCCCAAAGACTGGCAACCTTCATAGGCTCAAGCATGTGGGGCCCATGTGATGCAAGTCCTCTTCTTGTAACTTGCAAACTACAAACAACATATTAGTGTGTTGGAAACTAATCCTAGTTACCTTGGTGATCACGCCTCAAATCATCTACATGAGGAGAGTCTTATATTATCTTATATTATAAAATTTATATAGTTTATGTTATGTTTTATTTCAGGTTTAAGAAGTACATTGACTTTTCTACTCAAAGTGGTGACATGGCATCATTTGTGGCATTAGAGGATGATATGGTTATGGAGAAATTTCGACCATGGTAGGTTCAAGAAGAAGGAAGCTTCAAGAAAGCTCTAGAAGTCAAAGTGTTCTTTCATAATCCAAGAATAGTTAATGTGAATGTTCTTTCGTATTCCAAGAATTGTTAATGTGATTGTTCTTTCATATTTCAAGAAGAGTTAAAGTAATAGATTTTTCTATAAACCTTGGACTAGTGTTTGGGCGTAACTATAAAAGAAGGGGAAGAGAGGATGATGTAAGTGTGTGAAAAGAAGGAAAAAGAAAGAGTGAGAAGGTGAAGAGTCATTAGCCTATTTATCTATTTTTTCAAAGAAAGTATTCATCTTGTATTGTTCATCTTTGAAAAATATGTTGAAAGCCATCATAAATTTTTCGTCACCCATAAAAGTTTTGTTCTATCCGCTATGTTTATCATCTAAGTAATTGCTCTTCTCCCTCCAATAAAATGAAGATATATGTTAGTATATAAATTAATTTCTATTTTTTTATTAATATGTCGCTCAAATCAATTTTATGATCAGATTTTAGCATTGAATGAATTAAACATTTTAGACATTGGCTTAAAGCATAGGCCTAATGATTTAGATTTAATATGTTATAATTAAATTTAATTGAATTCTATTAAAATTGGATTGTGAGACGTCGGGTTTGTTACGGATGTTCATTGAAGAGTTATTATTAAATAATCAATGCTAATAGAAACAACAATACCTCTCTTATATAAGTTGACAAATAAGATGCTGTGCACGCAATATTATAGTGAAATGATAACTAAAAAATAATATATTTAGAAGTTGTCAAAAAAAAATTTATTTATACGCATTCTTTTTTGAAGAAGTGTGTACTCCGATTGCATGAAAGGCTTATGAAGAAATAGCCAGAACATTACGCCCACCACATATGTTATATCCCTTAGGAAATTAAACGCAAAGCCTTCCTTCTTCCTTTTTCAAGTCAATTGCGAACTGTCCTCTGTATTCAGCCTGTTGCCAAAAAGTTATTCACGAACTACACGCATTTAAACCAAGCCCACGTAGCCGTCAGCCCCAATACGTGTTGAATTATAACTGATTTTCTTTCTGGAACCACACACATCCCACTAGCTTCATGCCTATATATAAGTAACATACCCTAGTACTCTTCATAGAGAGAGAAAAATAGTAGAAGCTACATCCTTAGAAAAACTTTCAGTTGATTCTTAGTTCTGCAATTTGCATTACATGGCTCGAGCGTTTCTTTTTGCTACAGTATGCCGAGCGTTCATATGTCAGAAGTACGTTTGTTATATAAATCTGTTGGCTGTCAGCTTTACTTAATGGTTGTTCTTATAATAACTGACAGGAGAAGGCTCTCATCGGCAGCGGCGTTGGTGACTAAAGGACAAGGTAGAGCGACGGAGTCGGCTCCAAAAAAGAACAGTGATACGAAAGTGGTGGTAGCGTCGGATGTTCAAAATCCCTCTACGACGGCATGGATGCCAGATCCAGTGACAGGGTACTACGGACCAGCTAACCGGCAGAAGGAAATCGACGCCGCCGAGATGAGGGGCAGGCTCTTCAGCCGCAAATGATTATGGATTGGATGACCCCAGCTTATCGAGTTATGTTCTGTTTGGCTGCTTTGGTTGTGTTATTGGAAAAGTTGATGTTTATGTGAAATTTGTGAGCCATAACGCTACTGCTTTGAATTTGGGGAGAAAGCAATTGACTTTGAGAATAAATTTATGTTCCTCTCTATTTTACAATGAACTTTTTTTATATTTACGAATATGATTGTTGGCTTTTTTTAAATTTAAGTTGTTAAGAGATGAGTCTTCCTAGGCTTAATCTAATACATTCCTTGCGCAAAGCTAACTAGGGTGTAAACAAATCGAGCCAAGCTCGAGTAAGGATTAACTCAAGTTTGACTTGCCTCTCAAAGACAGGCTAGAACTTGAGCTCAAATTTGAGTCAATCTCAATTAGCTTAAGCTAAACTCACTGAAAAAATAGTAAGCTCGACCTCAACGCATTGAAAAAACTAGTGAGCTCAAGTTTGACCTGTGAGAACTAACCAAAGCTATAATAGAATCTTGCTGGAGAAGGATGGTAAATAGTTAGTGATGAAATCTACGGGAGTTTATCGGAGAAGGCAATAATGGCATTGATAGCATTAGGAGGAGGTCACTATGGGAGCACAATGGAGTTGGAGGCGATGGCAGCTCCAAAGAGATCTTGCTAGAGAAGGCATTAATAGGACAAGTGCAAGAGAAGTAATGGCAAAGAGCTCATTGAAGATGGCATTGGTGAAGCCAATGCATGAGGAAGAGACACAGTAGGAGTTCTTTGTAGAAAATATCAATCAATCTAGTAGTGCTTATTAAAGAAAAAGAGTTCTTTAGATTTACAATTGCTTTCCCTTTCCTTTCTAGCTGGGTTAAAGTAAAGCAGAGAGAAATTTGGGATTTAAGATTTTTAATCAAACCAACTTGCAAACCAATGAGTTGAATATCATCAAGCTTAAAATTATACTCGTATATTGTAAAAAATATAATTTGAGCTCAAGCATAGTCTTTTAACCTGATAAACTCAGTTTCTGTGCACCTTAACAAGTGGAATTCAAACTCACTTGCATGTTGATTTGAGTCACTTACCTCCCAAAAACCAACTATATTTAAGTTCTACTAGCAAACTTTGCATAGTCAAATATTAAACACCTCAAATGTTGATTCCTTCCTATTCTTACCTTATGAAGCATGAGATGTCCTTAGGACCTTACTTTTTGTATGTTAGCCTTATAGACTAAACATAAGAGAATTCAGTATTATCTTAGCTTAATAGTACCCATTACGAATTGTCATGTTGTCTTTCTGCTTCTTGATTCAAAATTTAGACTCTCGGATTAGAGCTACTGAATTTTAGCCTGGGATGAACATATTCTATTGGATTTTTTTCTCTCTTTAGAAGCTATAGAGTAGTTTCCTTTTATTACAACTATACTTAGTTTTTAGCCATGTAAATGACTTAAGATTATCTTAGCTTTGAATCCTTGTGGTTTTACTAAGTATAGTTTGTCCAATAATATAGCCTAAGATTTTCTCAATCTTATAATAACCTAAATGGACCCAAGTCTATCCTTAGGGTAGAAAAACACAAACACAGTAGAATCCTTGACTTTAAGGTGTACTTCTAGTCCAAAAAAGCTTAGACTATACATTTGATATTAAAAGCAAAATTTGAGGTAACACTTTTTTATTGAGAATGATCAAATTAATCCATTCTGTGGGATGATTAGGTTTTCTATATATCATAGATTAGTCTGGTCAGTCTTATGAATCATTTCTTAGGATGGATGACTTTAATCAAGTTTATTCAGACTATGGTCAAGCAAAACGATTCAATGTAGCATTTACTTGAAACATAACATACTACTTAGGCTAGTTTGGCCTTAAATTGATCAAATATTTGTAAATAGTATGACTAAGACTCTAAGGAACCCACTCTACTCTTAAACACTTAAAATTAAAATATTCATTTGAAATCAATTATACTAATGCTAAAAAAAATCAAATGGACTAAGCTTAGATATGTTGGGTATAGTGTTAGCACATGCATACCTTTAGCTTAAATTGAGTAATCCCTTAACTAGTTGTGCATGTTACTGATCTATTACTTTTCATTAGTAGTAGGAGGGCCTAACTAAGGCTTCATTTTGGACGGCTTTCTTCCTGCTTCTTAAAATAATTTTTTAGTACAAAAAAATGTAAACAAAAAAGTTGTTTTAAGAAGCAATAAAAAAGTCGTCCCAAACGAAGCCTAAATCCTAGTTTAGCTTGGCTTTTCCTATATCACCTTATGTTGGCATTCAAACCAAAAATAACTCATTAAAGACCAAATGAACCAAATGAATCAATTCATCTAATTTAAAATCAGTTTAAACTTAGTGTTCGACTTATGTGACTCTTATCACAACTTGACCTGACATGACCTAAAAACACTAGGTCATACCGTGTACTATCATGGAAAGAAATAAAACATGACCCAATAATCTAGTTGAAGAAGTGCTGAAGAAAACAAATTTCAAAATTATGCACACCATAGAATCCCTACTGAATATAATAAAAAGCAAGAAGCTAAATCTCAAAAAAAAAAAATATTATTATCATCCAAAAATATATCTACAATTGGAGGTATGTCTTCACCGGCACATGGCAAAAGAGAAAACAACAAAAATATAAACTCAGTCTACATTACTAAACTATCCAAAACATATCTATAACACAAATCTGAGCCTACTATTAAAACTATTTGGCTCTCTCCTTACTCTTTCACAAACCTTAAAATAGAAGCAAAAGTAGGAGTGAGCTAGCATGGTTGAAACCATAAAGACTAAAAATAGTGTTATAATAATAAATTGAAATATTGTATGGAAAAACTCAAAAATTTTCTTTTAGTCAAAGTGGAGATGGAAAAAAAAATTTCCCATCAGACTGATCTCCCTAAACACTGCATTAACACATTAAGCATAAACAAATGTGGGGTGCCCCAAACCTAGAGAAATAGTGCCTCTAATGATATAGGTTAAAGATGAATAAATTAATTTTCCTATATTAGTAGAGAACCTAAATTGAATGGCATAGCTCAAAATAGCATACTCCCGGGTGGCTTCACTAATGTTCCTGCTAGGTAATAGGCGAGCATAAATAAAATACTGCAAAGCTTTGGATGTTTGAGTAAGAATAGAGGCTTGGAAGTTAATGATTTTATTTTCCCTTTTCTTCTAAGTGAATGCTCTATTAGGACGACACAATACTCTTAAAATTTCCTTGGAGTCTTCTGAAGTCTCAAAATAGCTAGTATAATCATCATAGTAAAAATTCTTCAACATATATAGTAGGTTAATGGAAATAAACTTAAAGGGAACCCACTTACCTCTCACGTAACACTTATTATCAACATCCTCCTTTGGATTTGCAAAGAATTACCTCACCATATTCACTTTGCAGCATAAAGTTCCTCACATAATTGCTCCCAACACTAACTCACCATAGTCTGCTTGACAGGAAGATTGGGGCTTTGAAAAGCATGCTTAAGGGTGAGTAGTAATGTCACCACAAACTTGATGAAATGAATGAAAAACATGGTATATATTTATAAATATGACAAGCACTATGACACTATGGGGATCAATACTGCAGCACTAAAAAATAGAAAAGGATAAATGGGTCATATGGGGATAAATGTTATCGTAGGTTGGGACATGTGGTACAATGATGCTTGGCTTTGGGAACCAAAGCATAGATTTATGCATGGGAATCCACTACGGTGTTTACACATACAAGCATTGCGGTGTTTGAAAAATATTAATGTGACAACGCCATAATTGAGACAATAATGACTTAACATAACACCATGGCATTGTCAGTAGCACTATAGTACTCATCGAATTTCCATAATGGAAAAGTTATGATCATACAGTAACTTTTTAGATAGGTAAAAATGACTTTTGACATTTCAGAATTGATACAGTAGTGCTTGAAGGTATAGCATCAAGGCACTACTTGGGTAGTTAAACACTATGGTGTTCAAGCATATTATGCTATGGCAATTCAAATGAGTATTTTTCTTAAGATCTTAGCATTACAGTGACATTTTTGAATGCCCAAGAACTCATCATATGAACGATATGGCACTGTTAACCCTAGCACTACGGCTCTAGTTCATGAAAGTTCATATAGGCTGTTAGACCTATTATAATGTTAACAAAGATGGGGGGTGAATTGATAATTTAAAAATTTGTTGATAAATTATAGAAAATTGTTTAATGATTTTAACCATAATGAAAATTTTCCTTAATTAATTTTTCAACCACAAAATTATAATTGTAGAAAAATAAAATTACAGTAAAAATAAAATTAGAAGAATACAAAAATTTATAGTTGTTCGATCCAACTAGATCTGCATCCACTCTCTGAAGACTCTCTCTTAAGGTATTGCACTATACCAAAGTAACTCTCTTTTTCCATCCACAGTAAGGCGGAGAAGCCTTTAAAATTATCCTCCCTTCCACAAAATCCCAGTGTGGTAGAGTACCGTTTTCCTTTCACACCCTCCTAGTGTCGGCAGAGAACTGGCATCCTTTTATATCCTCCAGGTGTTGGCAGAGTACCGTCATTCTTTCTCACCATCCTGGTGTCAGTAGAGAACTGACATTCTTTCACATCCTCATGGTGTCGGCAGAGTACCATTAACCTTTCGCATCCTCCTAGTGTCGGTAGAGAATAGAATCTTCTCCAAAGATCTTCACTTAAGAGTCTTCAATGAAGTAGGGAAGAGATTTGATAAAATCACAAAGAGATCCTAACCTTTGGGCAACCTTGTGAACCCTTCACAAATTCCACTTACAAGAACTCTCTATCGACACTCTCAAACACCTCCCAAAACACTCTCACTCTCACTCTCAAAAGAAAATTCACAGAAGATTACTTGTTTGTTAGTTTTTAGTACTCTTAAATATGAAAGTGAAGAAAAACCATTTAAAAAACTAAAAATTTTAATTTGATTGTCTTAGATCATATAGTACGATAGCACATCATATATACAATCAATTCAAAAAATGCTTGTACGATCTTGTACGAACTGATTTCATGCACTGGTCAGTGTATGTACGTACTGACATCTTATAGTATAATCAATTTAAGATTGAACAGATTCGTCTGGTATGATTTTGTACGAACGCATTTCGTACACTAATCGGCGTACTGTAGGAACCCTATATCATACAGTACGATCCATTTTACCAAAATCATGCTTCACTTGGTACAAAAATAGATAATTTCATTTCAAACTATAGACGTTATATGTATAAAATAAATTTCATATAGTACTAACATTTCAAATAATTCACCTATTCATATAGACGAACTGGTATGCACCAATTTCATACTTTGGATGTCATCTATATGAAGGTAACTTCGTACAATATGAATAGTACTTAGAAAATTTTCCAAACATGATTTAATTAACTACTTTCTGGAGGAACACTCAAGTCAAATCATCCCGTATGATCCCAAAATCATACAGTACAATCAGTTTAAAAAAAATTTATAATTCTCCAATGTACGATTACTTAATTACAATCATAATCTCTCATACTCAATAAAAACATAAGAAGTACAGACTTCAATTTTAATAAACCCTAATCTAATATGTCTTGAAGTCTTCTACAGTATGGAGTATGATTTCCTTGAAACGTTAGTATGCACAAACAAACCAAATAATATTTTCCACTGTGTTAGGAGAAATAATAATCAACACAATAATATTTTGGTATCATCAAAAAAGCACAAGATATAAAAATATAGTTTTGAAAATTAAGTTGCAATAATCTCCCTCTTTTTTATGATGAAAAAATAATTATTATTTGAGGTAACATAGAAAGTAAATTTTCTCCTTAGCTCTCCCTAAATGAATGACCAATTGAAAAATAAGGGGTTTCCATGAAGATAAAAAACATAACCCTAAAAATTAAAAAGAAACAAAAACTACTTGAATAAAAATACAAACAAAAATATGAATAATAAAAAATTACTCGAACAAAAACAAACACACACACAACACTCATACTCATACATCACACAATAATCAACAACATCAAACAATATTATAACTCCATCTTTTGACAATAACAAAAAGGGAAGATGCCTTGAAATGAAAATTTTCTATGGATAAACCAAAAGAGTTTAATAAGGAAAAAAATTAAACTAAATACAAATACTACATTAACTTCTAAATGCTAAAAAGAAAATTTTCAAATTTTAAATCAAAGAATAACTAAGATAAGAAAAGTCAACCAGGTTCACTATTCATTCTAGTCAAATTAAATAAAAATAATTATTACAAAAAGATGAAATAAAGATTAATTAGTTTCTAATTCAATAGTGAAGATTATTGTTAATTATATAGATTTGAATAAGAGATAGACAGATAAAGAAAAGAACAATACATATTTTTCGATTGGCAACATTGCACATCTTTTTTATTTTTGTGGCACACTTTGTGCATCTTTTATATTTTAGCTAATTTTGAGCATATTTTCACTTTGGAAAACATTGCTCATCCTTTCCAAACATTAAAATATTTTTGTGCGTGTTTTAAAGTTTTGCACACTTTGTGCATCTTTTAATATTTTTTATCTTTCTAATATCAATAAATCTTAATTCAAATTTGAATAATTAATAAGAATTAATACATTGAAAAAAAATAAAATAAAAATAAGACGTCAATCTTGCAGCAATTATAGCTAAGTTATATTTGTCTATAAGAACATGAAATTGATCTTCTAATATACATCCAGTCATAACGTAACTTAAAATTTTGAGAGATTAAATTTTGGAAGAAAATTGATTTGTAGAGCAAGTTAATTTAAAATCTCATTATAAAGATCAACCATTAAAGATTTTACACTAAAAATATAAACATTTCAAGAAATAAAATTCAATACAAGTCAATAAAATATTCCATCATTTCATTGATCATCTAGGAGCACATACAAATACATTTCTCATTTAATATCATTCCATATAATATCATCCAACTAACATCATCTCAGAAATGCAAAACAATACATGAAAATAATATAATCATAGGAAAACATCACAATAACAAATACATAAACTCATCATAAACTATAGTACATAAGTTTAACTAGTATCCTGGGGCCCTGGTCTAGAGGTGATTGAGGGTTGAACATCGTAAAGTAGCTATTTATCATAGCTACATTAGTGCTAACTGAATCAAACCGCCCTATAATCCACTTGAATCCACCCCATATCCTTGTTGTACCTAGCATCCTACTAGTTCAAGGGAGCCTCAATTTGATCAAAGCGTTGATCAAAATGAGTTTCCATTCTATCAAAGCACTGTACAATTTCTTGATAGAATTTTTGGTCGGGTCTAGGTGCAGGTGTTGGGGCTTCTTGTCCCTCGAAATCTTTGCCCTCCAAACTTTTATCACTCCTAAAAAGTGACTGAAAAGAGGCATCAATAAAGTAAAAAGGAAGTTCATTGAGAGGATCAGGATGGATAAGATTATACTTCTTTTCTAAGGTATAGGCAACTAGATGTCCTAAGACCATATTTTCTTTCTCTTATTATGAGGAAGCGCAATATCAGAGAGATTGTAAATGTAATCCATGATAAGTTGGGCTTCATCAAAAGGTCTTTCAACTATAATCAAATATGTGATGGTAGAAAAGAAAGGAGTCAAGTTTATGAGATCACTAGCTTTTGGAATAATTGAGGTTCTCAAAACATGTTGTATAATCCAAGCATTTTGATTAAGAATGTAACATCGCCTCTAAGAATTTAATTTATTTCTAACCAATCTAAGTTGGCTTTAGAGGTTAGTGTGTGCGCTCTAACTCCTTGGGTTCTTAAGTGAAGAAAGTTCCCTATATCTTCCTTAGTGATTTTGACAAGCTACTTAAAGACGTGGGAGATAATCCTAGTGTGATCCTGATTAACCTTGTTTTCTAGGAATATTTGAAAGGTTTCACGATTATAGGCATATATCAGTGTAAGGATGAAGGAAAAATAGGTTGAGGCAAACAAGGGCATGACAGAAAAGTTGATATCACTTTGAATGAGAAGTCGGGAAGGGGTTATTTTGGCAGCACAATACCTATAAAAAGCTTCCTCATTCTCTTTGGAGAGGAAATTGTCTTCCATACCAGATCTAGAAGATGATCCCTTAGAGGTGCAAGGTTTTTTGCTACTACTAGCCATAACTAAAATTTAGACATGAGAAGCTTTTGAATTGAATTAGAATGTAAAGAAAAAACTTCCAAGACCCTTCTATATAAGGAACATTGACCTATCATACAGTACGAAATTGAGTTCGTATGTACTATTTTAAAATCGTACGGGACAAAAAAATTTGTACATACAAACGAACATGGCTAAAAATGAAATGACCTTTCATAAAATGCCATTTCTGATGTGTCCTTTCATACAAACTTTTTAACCATTAGATCGTACAGATGAACACATATTTGTCTTGGATTGTCAGAATATTAAAGATCATTTTTTGGCTGTTAGGTTCATCCCCATGAAAAATTGACAACGTGATCATACATATGAAATATGTTTTAGTGCGTACGATCTGTGATCAATAACTAATTTTTTCTAAAAAACTCTCTTCAATCGTACATATGAAACAACACATATCGTACAGAATGATGACATCATTATACAGTATGAAAATTTGTGAAAAACTTAGTTTTGTGTGCTCAACTCAAAAAGCTATCATGAACATGCTGCAAAATTTGTATAGTATGAAAATTTTTGTACATTATAAAACGAACACTTAAAACAAGACAAGATAAATAGAAAATCTTCTAAAAACCAATCACCTTTAATCCAATGACATGCAAAACATTGAAAATCAAGACCAACATAAAATACTAAAAGAAAAAACAAACAAAATAAATAAAGCAAAAACACACAAGCATACAAACTCTAACAAATAACCTAAGAAAAATAAACAACATCAAACAAAAAAAATACACAACAAATCAAGTTTAAAGAATTTTAATTTAGGAATTAAGATCAATCACACCTAATCTAGTTCTTAACGTGCTAAATGTGTCAAATGCAGTGGTTTTGGGAAAATGTCTACAAGTTAATTATCAGTAGCAACATGATACAATTTAATTTCTCCTTTAGCTACATGATCTCTAATGAAGTGATGTCTTATATCATTATGTTTGGTTCTAGAATGTTGAATAGGATTCTTTGAAATATATATGACCCTTGTATTATAATAGAAAATAGGAATAGTGTCAAAATAAAATCCTAAGTAAATTAATTATTATTTTTACCAAAGAACTTATGCCACACAACAGCCTAAGACTATATATTTTTCTTCAGTAATAGAAAAGACCACTAAATTCTTTTTTATGATACAACAATAAACTAAAAAAGTTTCCTACGAATTGACAAGTTCCAAAAATACTTTTACCATCAACCCTACATCCTGTAAAATCTAAATCAGAATATCTAATTATTTCAAAAGAAGAGTTATGCTTAGGGTACCAAATACCTAAATTTTGAGTTCCCAAAATATATCTCAGAATTCTTTTAACTTCATCAAATATGATTCCTTTGGATTAGATTAAATTCTAGCACATATAACTAGCCTGCTAGCAGTCAAGTAAAGTAATGATCCAATTATTTCTCTAAATTTCTTTTGATCAATAGATTTTCCCTTAAGGTCCTTATCTAATTACACTGAGGAACTCATTGATGTAGTCATTGGTTTAGTATTATCCATTTCATATTTCTTGAGGATGTCCTTAATATATTTTGAATATTATAGAAATATTCCTTCCTTATTTTACTTTATGCTAAAACTAAGAAAATAACTCAAATCTCCTATCAAACTCATTTCATATTCACTACTCATTTTTTTAGAAAAATAATCACAAAGATTTTTATTGGTAGTTCCAAACAAAATGTCATCAACATATATTGAAATAATGACTATGTCATCTCCTATCCTTTTCAAAAAAAGAGTGGTGCCCACACTTCCTTTAACAAATGAACTCTCTAATAGGAAAGTGTTTAACCTTTCATACCAAGTCCTAGGTGCCGATTTCATTCCATACAATATCTTTTTTAATTTAAAAACATGATTAGGAATTTAAAATTTTTAAAACCTAGAGGTTGCTCAGCATAAACATCCTCTTGTATCACCCCATTCATAAAGACACTCTTAATATCCATTTGATATAATTTAGAACCTTTAAAATAAGCAAAGGCTAACAAAATCATAATCGCTTCAAGTCTGGCTACAAGAGCAAAGTTTCTTTAAAATAAATCCCTTCTATTTGATTATACCCTTGGCCACCAATCTAGCCTTATTTTTATTCACAACTCCTGAATCATTCATTATATTTTTGAACACCCACTTACTTCCAACAACACTTTAATCCTTAGGCCTTTCAATCAATTCTCAAACATCATTCATTACAAATTAATTCAATTCTTCTTGCATGGATAAAATTTAAAATTTATCTAAAAGTGCTTAATTTATATTAGTGGGTTCAACCTTCGATATAAAGGTAGAATGGTTCACTTCTTTGCTAAGTTCAGGCCTAGTCCTAAAAACCTTACTAGGTTCACCTAAAATCAATTCCTTAGGGTGACTCAATCGTACAGATGAAACAACACATATCGTACAGAATGATGACATCATTATACAGTATGAAAATTAGTGAAAAACTTAGTTTTGTGTGCTCAACTCAAAAAGCTATCATGAACATGCTGCAAAATTTGTATAGTATGAAAATTTTTGTACATTATAAAACGAACACTTAAAACAAGACAAGATAAATAGAAAATCTTCTCAAAACCAATCACCTTTAATCCAATGACATGCAAAACATTGAAAAACAAGACCAACATAAAATACTAAAAGAAAAAACAAATAAAATAAATAATGCAAAAACACATAAGCATACAAACTCTCACAAATAACCTAAGAAAAATAAACAACATCAAACAAAAAAAATACACAACAAATCAAGTTTAAAGAATTTTAACTTAGGAATTAAGATCAATCACACCTAATCTAGTTCTTAAAGTGCTAAATGTGTCAAATTCCAGTGGTTTTGTGAAAATGTCTACAAGTTATTTATCAGTAGCAACATGATACAATTCAATTTCTCCTTTAGCTACATGATCTCTAATGAAGTGATGTCTTATATCAATATGTTTGGTTCTAGAATGTTGAATAGGATTCTTTGAAATATATATGACCCTTGTATTATAATAGAAAATAGGAATAGTGTCAAAATAAAATCCTAAGTAAATTAATTATTATTTTTACCAAAGAACTTATGCCACACAACAACCTAAGACTATATATTTTTCTTCAGTAATAGAAAAGACCACTAAATTCTTTTTTATGATACACCAATAAACTAAAAAAGTTTCCTACGAATTGACAAGTTCCAAAAATACTTTTACCATCAACCCTACATCCTGTAAAATCTAAATCAGAATATCTAATTATTTCAAAATAAGAGTTATGCTTAGGGTACCAAATCCCTAAATTTTGAGTTCCCAAAATATACCTCAGAATTCTTTTAACTGCTATCAAATATCATTCCTTTGGATTAGATTAAATTTTAGCACATAAACAAATACTAAATATGTTATCTAGTCTGCTAGTAGTCAAGTAAAGCAATGATCCAATTATTTCTCTAAATTTCTTTTGATCAATAGATTTTCCCTTAAGGTCCTTATCTAATTACACTGAGGAACTCATTGATGTAGTCATTGGTTTAGTATTATCCATTTCATATTTCTTGAGGATGTCCTTAATATATTTTGAATATTTAAGAAATATTCCTTCCTCATTTTACTTTATGCTAAAACTAAGAAAATAACTCAAATCTCCCATCAAACTCATTTCAAATTCATTACTCATTTTTTAAGAAAAATAATCACAAAGATTTTTATTGGTAGTTCCAAACAAAATGTCATCAACATATATTGAAATAATGATTATGTCATCTCCTATCCTTTTCAAAAAAAGAGTGGTGCCCACACTTCCTTTAACAAATGAACTCTTTAATGGGAAAGTGTTTAACCTTTCATACCAAGTCCTAGGTGCCGATTTCGGTCCATACAATATCTTTTTTAATTTAAAAACAAGATTAGGAATTTAAAATTTTTAAAACCTAGAGGTTGCTCAGCATAAACATCCTCTTGTAACACTCCATTCATAAAGTCACTCTTAATATCCATTTGATATAATTTAGAACCTTTAAAATAAGCAAAGGCTAACAAAATCATTATCGCTTCAAGTCTGGCTACAAGGGCAAAGTTTATTTAAAATCAATCCCTTCTATTTGATTATACCCTTGGCCACCAATCTAGCCTTATTTTTATTCACAACTCCTGAATCATTCATTTTATTTTTGAACACCCACTTACTTCCAACAACACTTTAATCCTTAGGCCTTTCAATCAATTCCCAAACATCATTTATTACAAATTAATTCAATTCTTCTTGCATGGATAAAATATAAAATTTATCTAAAAGTGCTTAATTTATATTAGTGGGTTCAACCTTCGATATAAAGGTAGAATGATTCACTTCTTTGCTAAGTTCAGGCCTAGTCCTAAAACCCTTACTAGGTTCACCTAAAATCAATTCCTTAGGGTGACTCTTAAAAAATTTCCATTCTCTAAGCAAAAGGTTTTCTTTTTCAACATCTTCTACCAAATTTGTCTTTTCAATTCCTAAGGAGATATTTTCATTATGATATTCTTCCAACTTTGGCTCTTCTGAAATGCTAGATTCATCTAACACAACATGTGTGGTCTCCTCAACTACCAATGATCTATTGTTAAAAATTCTATAAGATTTTCCAACTCTAGAATATATAAGAAAAGTTCCTTCATCAGATTTAGGATCAAATTTTCCTAAAGGAGTTTTGCCATTATTATGAATGAATACCTTACATCAAAAAATATGCAAATATGAAAGATTTGGTGTTCTATCCTTACGAAGTTCATTAGGTTTCTTGTTCAACTTAGATCTAATTTTCACCGTATTCTGAACATAACAAGTTGTATTAACCGCTTCATCCCAAAAATATTTTGGAAGTGAGTATTCTTCAATCTTGGATCTATCAGCTACAATTAATATTATATTCTTTGTTTCTACTACCCCATTCTGCTGAGGGGTCCTAGATGCTGAAAATTTTGTGATCAATTCCTTTCTCTTTATAAAAATTTTCAAATTTTTCATTTTCAAATTCTCCTCCATGATCACTTTGAATTGATAAAATCTCATACCCTAATTTTCTCTAAATCCAAGTATAAAAGTTTCTAAATTTCTCAAATGATTCGCTCTTATCAAATAAAAAATTAACCCAAGAGAATCTTGAAAAATCATTAACTATCACAAATCCAAACACTTTACCTCCAAGATTTACATTGTTAATAGGTCCAAAAAGATCCATGTGAATTATTTCTAACAGTTTGCTAATTCATAGATCCTTAATGGCATAAAGGAGGACTTTATCTACTTTTCTAATTGACATGCATCACATAGGTGATCCTTAGTAATATCTGGTTTGGCTATTCCTCTAACCAATTCTTTTTAGGTAATTTTCTTAATATTTTTCATGCTTACGTGACAAAGTCTCCTATGCCATAATCATGATTCATCAGTAATTACTTTAAGATAAAAGACATTAAAAGATTAAATAAAATTCAAATCAAGCATGCACACATTATTTACCTTATTTTGATGCAGTACATCAATTCCATTTTGGCTTAGAAGTTAGTGGGAAAAAGTGTTATACTATAACCTTTATCGCATAGCTGACTAATACTCAATAAGTTATGTTTTAAGCCTTCTACTAATAAAATATTTTTAGTATAAAAATTGTTCAAATTTCCAATCATACCTATGCCTACCACTTTACTAGTGGTATTATCTCATAGTGTAACCTTGTCTCCATTCCTAACTTCCACTAATATGAATTATGTTGAGTCTCCAGTCATATGCTTCGAGCATCCACTATCCAAGTACCAAATACTCTCATGAGATCTTGTATGAGAGCATTTCTATAAGATAATCAAATGTTACACTTAGAAACACAAAAAAGTTTGGATTCTCTTCTTGGTAAGAATAATCTAGATGCATGTTCGATATGATTTATTTTATGCATCTTAGGTCTCCACACTAGATATGATTTACTATGAATAGTACAAGTGTGTGAGATATTCCCAATAAATCCATAAGAAAAACATTTCACACCAGGAAAAGGATTTATCAATCTATGTGAGTTATTCTATCTTTTCTTAGGTTTTGACATTTTAGGCTTCTGATTAGAGTTAGAAAAATCTTCATATGTTGGGGATATCCTATTTAACTCAAGAGCTTTCCATTTCTCTCTAAGATATGAGTTTGTACTTTCTAAAACTAAATTTTTAACTTTCAAATAATGCTATCTATTATCAAATTTATCCATAAATATTTTAAAATCATTTTCAAGTTTAGTATATAATTATTTCAATAATTCAAGCTTTTATTCAAATCATCAAACTCATCCAATAATGTCATGTGGTTGCTATTAATCAATGTGTGATCATTCCTAAGGATTCATGCTCTTTTTGTAATTCTAAAAACTCTATGTTCAACCTAGCATGCATCTTTTTGAGTTTCCTATAGTCAGTATGAATTTTTGCATAAACAACAAATAACACTTTGTAGGTTAAGTCACATACCTCTTCTTGATCTGACTGATCAAGCTTGTCAGCCATTAAGTACAAGTTTGTGACTCCTCCTCTGCTTCTATTTGTGAGGAATCTAAAGCTGAGTCCACCCAAAATGCTCTCTATAATATCTTCTATCCCTTCCTTACATTGCTTTTCTCCTCAACCTTCTTCTTGCTAGGATTAGCTTTAAGATTTGGGTAATCAGAGATTATGTGCCCAGGCTTCTTGCATTCATAGCAAATTATATAATTAAAAGCTTTAGCATTTTTGTCGAACTTACACTTATTCTACTGTTGACATATCCTTTGCTTCCTCTTAAAAACACTTCTAAATTGCCTTATCATTAAGGCAATGTCATCTTTATCCTCAAGCTGAAACTGATCACTATTCGAGACATCCACTTTCAATGCAATATTTTTCTCATTCTGCTTCTCACCTGTATTAATCTATCTTTGAGTCACTCCTTACTCATAATCAATTAGTGATCCAAGAAGATTGTAAATAAAATAAACATTTAAGTCTTTTTACTCTGTTATAATAACTATCTTTGCATCATAAGCATTAGTCAAACAACAAAGAATTTTTTTTTCAACATTCATTAGTTTCCTACCTAAAGCATACAATTAGGTAACTATTTGTGTGAAATGAGTATACATGTTGGTGATTGATTCATTCAATTTCATGTGAAATACTTCATAATTATGTAGTAGAATGTTCAATCTTAATTCCTCATTAGTTCCTTCATATGTAATGCAAAGCCTATCCCAAATTTCCTTTCTAGATCTACAGGTTGAGACACAAATATAATCTTTACATTTAAGTGCACAGAAAAAATAATTTAAATATTTAGCATTTAACTGAGCTAAGACTTTTTCTTCTATAGTCTAGCTAGTAAATGGAGTTTCAGTTATAATGCCATCTACAAGTCTAGTTGGCCTAGTATATCCTTTATGTACTAAAATCCACATGTGATAGTCAAGAGATTGAAGAAAAGTAAGCATACGTGTTTTCTAAAAATCAAAAGGGATGTTATCAAATAATGGGGGTCTGGTGATCGAATATCCTTCAGGTGTGTTATGGTTTCCAAAAGTAGTCATGATCATTTTTAAAAAGTTGTCTAAATCTTAAGTTTTGAAAGAAGGATCTGAAACCTCTTGAAAGTTCATATAGGTTGTTAGACCTATTATAATTATCCCAATGCTAACTAAGAGGAGGGTGAATCAGTAATTTAAAAATCTCTTGGTAAATTATAGAAAACTATTTTATGATTTTAAGCACAATGAATTTTTTCCAAAATTACTTTTCTAACCACAAAATTAAAAGTGTAGAAAAATAAAAAAGCAGCAAAATTAAAATAGAAGAACATGGAAATTTATAGTATTTCGATCCAATTAGACCTACATCCTCTCCCTAAAGACTCCCTCTTTAGGTATTGCACTATGCCAAAGTGACTCTCCTTTTTCTCCCACAGCAAGGCGGAGAAGCCCTTATAATTATCCTCTTTTCCACAAAATCCAGTGTGGCAGAGTACCATCATCCTTTCATACTCTCCTGGTGTCAATAGGGAATTGGCATCCTTTTACACCCTCTTGGTGTCGATAGAGTACTGTCATCTTTTCACACCCTCTTGGTATCAACAGAGAACCAGTGTCCTTTAACACCCTCATGGTGTTGGTAGAGTATCATCATCCTTTCACACCCTCCTAGTGTCGATAGAGAACTGAATCTTCTCCAAAGATCTTCTTCAAGATTCTTCTAAGAAGTAGGGAAGAGATTTGACAAACTCACAAAGAGATCCTCACCTTTTGGCAACCTTATGTACCCTTCACAAATTCCACTTACAAGATCTCTATATACAAACTCTCAAACACTCTCCCAAAATACTCTCACTCTCAAAAGAAAACTTGCAGAAGAATATTTGCTAGTCAGTTTTTAGAACTCTTAAATATGAAAGATAAGAAAAACTGTCTAGAAAACTAAAAAATTTCAATTTGACTATCTTGGGTCGTATAGTACGATCGTACATCAAACATATAATTTATTCAAAAAATTCTCATATGATCCTGTACGAACTAATTTCATACACTAGTATGTATGTACAAACTAACATCGTACAGTACAAACTAACATTGATCAGTTCAAGATTAAATAGATTTATCTGGTACGATTCTGTATGAAAGCATTTTATACACTGGCTGGCATATTGTATGAAACTTATATCATACAGTACAATCAGTTTAACCAAAATTATGTTTCATTTGGTACAAAAATGGATAAGTCCATTTCGTACTCTGTATGTCGTCTGTACGAAACTAATTTTATAAAATACAAACAGCTCAAAATATTTACCTGTTCGTATGGGCGAACTAGTACGCACCCATTTTGAACTCTAGATGTCGTATATACAAAGGTAACTTCGTACAGTATGATTATTACTTAAAAATTTTCTAGGCATGATTTGATTTTACTTCTTTTTGGATGAACACTCAGGTCAAATCATCCTGTACGCTCCCAAAGTCATACAATATGATTAATTTAAAAAACTTTACACTCCCCAAGTGTGTGTATGCATGATTACCCAATTACAATCACACTCTCTCATACCCAAGAAAAATATAAAAAGTACAGACTTTAATTATAATAAATCCTAATCTAATTTGTCCTAAAGTCTTCTATAGTCTGGAGTATGATTTCTCTTAAACTTTAGTACATACAAACAAACCAAACAACATTTTCTAATATGTGTTAGAAGAAATAATAATCAACACAATAATATTTTTTTTCATCAAAAATATATATGATATAAAAATATAGTTTTGAAAACTAAGTTGCAACAGTTCAAAATTTAGCACCTCAATTTTCTTAGGATTTAGATCATAACTTTAATCAAAATCAAATATAAACATACAAAATATTTAAAAAAACAAAACATGAAATATAAAACATAAAAAATATAAAAATTTATAAAACACGCCATAACACAAAATGGGTTTCCTCCCAAATAAAGTCATGTTTATAGTCTTCATCCAAACTTGCCTATATTTATTAATTTTGTTGGGGTATATCTCTACCATTCCTCAAGTGGTTTCAACTAGATTCTTCTAATTCTCCTTTGGGGTTAAATTCAATATTACTATGAATAGACCTAAAAGGTCTAGTAATAAAAGAAATTCAAAGTTTTCCTAAATGAGTTTCCAAATTTTTAATTGAAGTGACTTGACTTTACAATTGAGTTCCCAATTGATCACTACCACTTCCTATGGTAACTTTCTATTTCCATACTAACTATTTTGATTAAGTCTTGAAGGATTAGAAGGTCTAGGATTCAAAATTGATTATTTAGGATTATTCCAATTTCCTTCTTAATTATATTATCCTGAATTCAATTGATTTTTTATCAAAGGAAGTTCTCTTACAGACCATGTGTTGATAGCCCAAGAAGTGATGCATAAATTAAGGATATCCAAATCTTCAAAAGGTTTTGTTCCCTTCAAAATTGATATGGAGCAAGCCTATGATTCTATGGGTTGGTTATGTTGCAAACTATTTTCATGGCTTATGTTTTGATGATTGACAAACACTATCTCTCTTGGACTACTTGTTGCTTCTAACTTTTCAGGAATCGAAGATCGGACGATCAAGAGGAAGCCAAGTCCAGGATCGCATAGGTTTAGGGTTGAGTCAGTCTGTAATTTTATTTTTCACCTTTTGAGTCTACTTGTAATAATCAAAAAGACTGATGCTAAGTAACCCTTCACACACACACTTGAGAGGCTTAGAAATTTTGTTTTTACCCACATCGAATATCGTCCGGGACCATCAGCTTAAAACAGAAAGTCTAATTAAGGATTCTTAATTAAGGCGGCCGACATTAACATATCGGCCTGGACGATACATGTATCGGCCAGGACGATACGCTCAAAATAGAAAGAGATAGCCGCCTTAGACATTTTAGGCATACTGATTTTTAAATTATCGTCCAGGACGATTCCAGGATCGGCCTGGGCGAAATTACCAAATTATGCCTTAATTGATCAGGAAATCAAGGGAGTAATTAAGGATGATTGATACGATCATATCGTCCAGGACGATCGTGAGAACGGCCTGGACGATCAAGCCAAATTACAATCGGCCAGGACTGTTCCCAGGGCTATGCTCAGGACGATTTAACTCTTATTTGAACTAATCGGCCAGGACGATCCTGAGATCGGCCTGGACGATCAAGCCAAATTTCAATCGTCCAGGACTGTTCCCAGGGCTGTGCTCTGGCCGATCTTCCTTGATTTGTACTAATCGGCCAGGCCGATGTCCATATCAGCCAGGACGATAAAGTCGGCTACTTGCAATTAATGAGCTCCTCTTGAGCTCTTCTATTTAAAGAGCTCTTCTTCAACATTTTTAAAAGACCTTTGGCTGCTGCCTTGACCTGAGAAGACCTTGAGGAGAGAAAGAGAGAGAGGGAGAGAGAGAGGATCTTGTGAGGGGGAGCTTGTGAGGGGATTCACAAGGGTTGCTCAAGGATCGCTCTGCTTGTCTTTCGTCTGGAGTTTCTCGTCCGTGGAAGGGTCGGTAGAGGTAAGGAGTTTGCTTTTGGCTGTGGTTCTCTGCCAGCTTCAGTAGGAAGCAAAAGGAGGTGGGTTCTCTGCCTTGCCGGGGTGGCAAAAAGGAGTTTCTTGTGAGGGCTTCTCCGCCTAGCTGTGGGGGCTAAAGGAGAGTCACGTTTTGTAGTGCAATACTTGGAGGGTGCCTCCAAGGAGTGGACGTAGGTCGAGTCGACCGAACCACTATAAATTTCTGTGTTCTTTTTCTTGCTTCCGCACTTTTAAATTCCGCATTTGGTTTGGTGGTGTGATTTGGTTTGTGAATTTATTTCTTTGTCTCAAAGATTTTTTAAAAATACCAATTCACCCCCCCTCTTGGTTAGCTTGGGACTAAGTTCATAGGGCTTAACATCCCGAACGAACTTTCAAGAAATCCTTCATGGAATCCAAACCACAACCCCACCTAGCCATGGCTTTAACATAAGCATTTCCATTCCCCTCGATAGCAGAAAAAGAGAAATTAAGCATGCTCAACACCTTCTGAATTTCCCTCATGTAAAACAAATTATAAGAGAAAGTTTTGTCATACCTCAAGATAAATGACTGGAAGCAATAAGAAGAGCTAACTTCCACCATAATATTAATGCAATCAAGAGAGAAACACAACCTTAAACCATAGAGGATA